>NC_080565.1:34265615-34565615 GCF_030253575.1 Rhododendron vialii | reverse complement strand
CTTTTATTTATTTAAGTGTTTCAATTTTCAATCCGGTTGAATCGGTGCAAAGATCTTATTTTTTTTTATCATTTTATCTTCAATGGTCATAATGAATTTTTGACTCGAAGGCCTTTTAACAAGCACCCTAAGGCTCCTTATTTAGTTTCATATCTTTCTTAAGGTACTCCTTGAAAAACTTTAGAGCCAAAAATTCATTACGACCATTTGGGATGAAATGATAAGAAAAATAAGATCTTCGCACCGGTTCAAACGAATTAAAAATTGAAATACTTATTTTTTTACTCTTTAAATGTATTTTTAAATTATTTAATATTATATACGCGTGTAAATTTCTTTTTTTTTAAAAATTTATAATTCTTTTATGTTATTGAATTTATTAATTTTATATTTTTTTATCTATTTTATTTCTAATCACTTATTCAGATTTCATTTTATTTTCTTATCTTCAACTATAACTACTCATTTAGATTTTCTTTTTATCTTCAATTACAACCACACATTCAGATTTTTTTGTCATCTTCTTATCTTTAACTATAACCATTCATCCATCACCCTTTATCCTTATATATCCAGCATTATTCTTCTAAAATCATCATTTTCTTCCCATCACCTCCCTCTCCCTATTTATCCCTCCAACATCACCATCTTTCCATCATCTAACTCTCTCTCCCTTCCTCTGTCATGGCTCCTCCCTCATTTTTCACACCGGTTTGGTAAAACGTAGAAGAACATTATGGATGACTAGAACTTTTCATTTTCAGATAGTTGGTTTATTGAGAATGATGTTCCTAGTGGGGAGAGTGTCTCCCACAATTTTCATGATTATACACCCGAATTCAAAACTAACGAGGTTAGTTATTACTGTTGTTTTTATGCATATTAGTTATTTAATTTAAAAGTACATAAATTATGCATATTAGACTGGATCATGTTGCACTTATACATATTTTTTTTTCTTATTTATAGATTTTTCAAAATAGAGACCACATGATAGCTTGGGTGCGAAGAGTTGGTAGGAAAAAATGGTATTGTTATTGTCATTAAGAAATCTGCTAGTTTAATTGGTGGCAAGCTGCCAAAGTACATTTTTAGTTGTGAAAGAAGTGGAAAGCATAGATCGGCACGGAATGTAGTTGAATGGCAATCCTTGAAAAAGAATACTGTGACAAAAAAATGCGAGTGCCCATTTGAGCTACGAGATATACCAATACCTCCAGCTAGTGTCATATAGGGTGTAAAGGTTGAATGTGATCTCCATAACCATGAAACAACAGAATATTTTAAAAAAACCCGGTAAACACTACAAGTGCTTAGAGCATTTACAACCTCAAATATACAGATAACATACCAGAACGAGGCGGTCTAAGTCCTACTCAGTTTGAATGGATCTCATTAATGAGATTAAACAAAATAAGAATCTATACAATGCGCTATATCCAGAAAAAGGGTTGGGCAGACCACCTAATAAAGTCTTTAACTCACTTTGAAGATTCGGCACCAAAGAAGCATTGAATAGACGCTATGAGTATGGGAGTTGTCATCGCTTCGGCGTACAACCTTATTTTGCATACATTTGATAGGCTTCCTTCAAGTTGTTTTACTCACTTCCCATTGAGATCCCCTCCAGTTCCAGTCCAAGAACGTATTGAAATAGCTATTGCCCGTATTGAGAACAATCACTTTGTACAACTTTTCTTGCAACCTCATTACCCTGTACCACCCTTCCCAACATGGTGGTGGAACAATGCATCAAACCAAGCTAAAAGATGGGCTGCTCGTTATGCAACACGAATTAGTTTGTGGGAAGAAATAATAAATACAAAACCAAGAGGGACAAGAACATAATTTGGTGGAAACATTGATTAGAAATTGAATTTTCATATATTTTCACTCTTCGATGAAATTAGTATAAGTTATGTTTTAATTATTCATTTATTAATTAAAATTATAGTAAGAAGTCTTTTAAAAGTAATATAAAAACTACTAAAAGTAAAACAAAAAAACTAGTAAAAGTTAAAAAAGAAGAAGTAATCAAAGTCTTTTAAAAGAAAAAAAAAACTAGTAAAAGTTAAAAAAAACTAAAACAGTAATTAAATTCTTTTAAAAGTATAAAAAAAACTAGTAAAATTAAAAAAAATAAAACAGTAATAATTTACTTTTAAAAGTTTAAAAAAATAGTAAAAGTAAAAATAAAATTAAAAAACCGAAAAAGGAGGGACAGGGGGAAAGGTGGTGGGGTCCGGATGGGGGTGCGAAAAAAGGCTCTCTTCATGCACAATAATTTTGAAATTCATTATCGGGCGAAAATCGATTAAGGGCCCGTTCCAGAACCGAAATAAAAACTTATTTTTTGTCTAATAATAAGGTGTGTTCCACAAAATGGTGAAAAGTATTTATTTTTTTAAAAGGTAATTTCAAGCTTAAAAATCATGTGCTTACGCAAATAATTTTCATATCACTATGGATCTTGTTTGATAAATCTCATTGAGATCTTTAATACGGTGCAAAAAAAATTAAAAAATTATTTTTCATTTACATTATTTTTGAGTTTGAAAATGTGAAAATAAGCTGCTTATTTAGGTTTTATGGAACAAAGCTCCAAAATAAATATTTATAAAATAAGAAGATTTCTTGAACGGGCTCTAAGTAACTTTTTACTAGCACTATACACATACACATAGCCCACAAATACTCTTCTTTTGTTTATGTAAGACACATCATTGTGGATAAGTCACAGGGTTGCGGACGCCACAATGTAAACGTGTGTCAATATTTTGTGTATGCATATGTTAAAGAAACGGTTATGATCCCTTGTGAAAATGTAGGCCTCAGAAACAAAAGTTCTAAAAGCGATTGTTTAACATTTTGAGTTCTACACAGTATAGAAGACAAAGGGGGACACATAATTAATAACTTGTGTTTGATGATCAAAACTAATACTCCGTAACTCGTGTTTAAAGATTAATAAAAAATATTCGAAATTAAAAAAAAAAAAAAACTATTTTTCCTAATGGGGCCAAAATTTGAACGTTTTATCTAAGCTTGGCAAGAATGGACAACTGTTGTATGTCCTCTCTAACCTGCAAAATAAGTTCTTTTTTCCGGTCAAGAAAGTCAAAAGTTCGAACTCAAGTTAGGATGGACAAGATATTCATGAGTATGGCTGCTCAAAAAATCCGGTGAACCGTGAAATCGGTCCGAACCAAATCGATCCGTTCCCTTTGGATTTTGTCTGTAGATTAATGGTTCGGACACAGATTGAAAAATTAGAAAACCGTGACTCGCGGTTTGGTCCACGGATTTTTATTACGAAACTGTAGATTAACCGAACCGGACCGTGAGATATTCATTTTATATAAATAATAAATAAATAAATATATACAAATATATGTGTGTATTTATATAATTAATTGTTAGGAATGTTAAAACTTTTTTCTACCAATTTTAGTATTTTAATGTTAAAATTGTTGCTAGTTGCCGTGCATTGCATTTGGATGGAAGATACAATTCCACCTCTTTGGTATTATTAGTTGTCCCACTTTGATGTTTTTTTTTTTTGGTTTAATGTTATGTACTACCAGTGTTTAAATTCTTTTAAATATGTTTTTTGAAGTAGACCTTTAGTAGTTTATGCAATAAGTACTTTTTTTTGTAGTGTTAAACTTAATTCTGAGTGTAACCTTCTTTCCTTTTAGTATAAGATATTTGCTTGAGTTTTATTTTTGCTAAAATCCGTGGAAAAAATCATAATCGATCCGCGAGTCACGGATTGGATTGGAATCGGATCGTAGATCTTTTGCTCTGAATACAAACTTCATTTTGTAAAAACCGTGACTAGCGCTTTGATTCTCGGATTCTTAGGAATCCAAACCGAACCTTGCCGCGAGGAGCCCTATTCAAGAGGTATCCATTAGCGATAATTAAGTGGATTGATATCCTTTCGATGGAAGTTTATCCATATATTATGATTAAAGAGTGCATTAGTCTTGTCTTTAGCCAAAAACACACTCATTATCTTGTTATCGAGCTTATAATACTACCAAATAAACAAGATAGAATATACTCATGTAATGACTCAAAACAAGGACTGTATAACTTTAAAAATATCCAAAAGTACAACAATTGCTCTATCTACTCATGAGTACTCTAATAGAAGTAATGAGATTCCAAAAGGCATTAGAGCATCCTAATGGATCTTGGTATAATTGTGTTTTAAAATGTTTGTTAATAAGTGTATTAAAATAAAAATGGATTCTATAATTGTGTATTAGATATTAATAACATAAAAGTGTGTTAGAATATTCATAATGAGTTTGGTAAATTTGTGTGTTAAAATATTTGTTAGGATAAAAATGGATCCCACGAGTGTGCATTAGGAGTAGTGGATATTTATATTTTATGCTTGGAGTTTGAATTATAGAGGTGGGATCCACTTATTGTTTGCTAGCATAGTTGCCAAATTTGGCACACATGCTAGCACATTATAAGATTTAACACACTCTAGCACACAAACTAACACAAGCATTGTGGCACAAAAAATACATTTTTCTTTGCTAAGTCTTAACACATACAATTAAACACACTAGTTAGCACACCCATTGTGGATTGTCTAACTAATATTTGTGTTACACTTTCCCCTTAAAAAATAAGTATTTATTTGTAATTTTCAAGCTTAAAAACAATAGGCTTGCTAAAATAAATAAAAAATTGCAATATGGATCTTCTTTCAAAATAAATCTATCAAACTCTGTAAAAAAATTAAAAAATTATTTTTGTAAGCCTATTATTTTTAAGCTTAAAAATGAGCCTTTATTTTTAAATTACTTTTTTTTTTTGAAAATGATTTTTTTTTAATTACTTGGAGTATTAGGCCCCGTTCTAGAACTTAAAAAAAATCTTTATTTTAAAAAAAAGCAATTTCAAGCTAAAAAATTATGAGTTTATTGAAATCTAAAAATATGTATACGATACCAAAAATATTGAAATATTATTTTTCATTTATATTATTTTTAAATTTAAAAATATAAAATAAGTTGTTTATTTTTTAAAAAGGCTTATGGAACGGAGCCTTAAGAATGTGAAACGGACTTTGTGGTAGGATAAAAAAAAATGAGAATAAATTCTTTACACCGCTGGTGTAAACATTTGTTTCCTCCAAATCAATTACATTGCGATACGTTGCAAAATAATGAAAACAAATGTTTACACCGGCGGTGTAAAGAATTTAATTTCAAAAAAAACTCCAGATCCGTTTGTGGGGGTCCCACTAAACAACGGCACATCACGGGCACTCAGATCCGTTTGTGGTCGGTCAGCCAGCAAAGCTCAGCCTCTCGTTCAAGCTAACGACTCTCTCTCACCATATAATCCACAGAAAAAAAAAAGAAAAAAGAAAAAAAAGAGCCCCACTGAATACTACTGTGTTGCCGACTGCATGATGAGGATCATGTGGAAGATGATTTGGTTGTCCACCTTTTTTGTACCAAAAAAGAGAGAGGAATTGGTAGTCTTTATTGTTATGATCTTTTTTATGCACATGAGATTATCAACCCAGCTAAGAGTATTAATATCTCCGTTCCAAAGTATTTGTTCGGTCTGTAAAACGAGAATTAAAAAATACTAATATTTTTCTTTCAAAAAAATTCAAACTTTTTTCATAAGTTAAAAAATAATGTATTGGAATGTTTTTGGTTTTTTATAGTCGGATGTCTAGGCAAGCTTGCGTTTGCCTCGATTAATTTCAGAGCTTTATAGTCAGGGGTGTTTCCGCTAAAAAAAACTCTAAAAACTTAATGCATTTTATCATCCCGTTTTCACTAACAAAAAAATTGTCAACAAAATTTTTTTTGCTACAGTAACCTTATTCACAAACCCATCAACAATTTATTCACTATCGAAAATAACTTGACATTTCTCAATAATTTATTTACTACATGAAACACCTAACAACTTCTCAACTCCAAATAAAAATTTACAAATTTTTTACTACCGGAAACACCCCCTTAACGTCCAAGCAAACCATCCAGTGTTCCCGAAGCATGGAATGTTTGGCATCCATGAGATTTGAACATGCATGCGACCTCATAATTAACATCAAGGAGGAAGACAAACACATGTGAGCTTTTTACTACCGGAAACACCCCCTTAACGTCCAAGCAAACCATCCAGTGTTCCCGAAGCATGGAATGTTTGGCATTCATGAGATTTGAACATGCATGCGACCTCATAATTAACATCAAGGAGGAAGACAAACACGTGTGAACTTTTTCATATCCACTTGCCCAAACCCTCTCGGGATTACGTACGTGTTGAATGTTTCTGTCTTCGATACTTGATGAGGAAAGCAGCACAATGGTTTGGTGCAACCGTGCAAATTTGCATGCAACGGTTCATACAATAGAAAACTTTAGAGAAATTCGCAAAGATGGAAGTGTCTCATCCTACACTTATCTCTATTTGTTGTACCAGTTTAATTATAGAAGCAACCTTGTTCGTCTTGGGATCTTAAAATCTCTGGACACGGTCTTCAATAAATTTTCTTAATCTCTCTAATCTCTACTCATTATTTTTAAGAATCTCCCTCAAAATTCAATAAGAACAAGGTTAATGTTCCTATCTTCAAATAGAGATCAATAACCTGACTATTCTTCACAGTAGAAGCTTTAAACTATTTTCAACTTTTTTACTTTGTTGATATTTTATTATAAAACCTAGGAGGATTCAAGTATCTGCCTAAGTCCCATTGATGGCTCCAAAGGGAATACTCCATAAATAAATAATCCAACAAAAAGAAATAGTCAATTTTTGCTTTTAGCAAGAATTGACCAATGGTATGCACAAGCACTTATTGTCGGCCCAGCAAATAAGTGTTTGTCTCTTATGAGATCACATGTTTGAATTTACGGAGGTTAAACTTTCCAAATCTTAGGAAATGGGGCTACTGAAAGGTTTGCCCGAACATCTGTTTTATATTAAAAAAAGAAGATCAGAGAGAGAAAAGAATTGACCCATGACATTCCATTTAAGCCAGGTACATTGTTTATATGGAAGAAAGACAAAAACAAACACAAGTAAAACGTATGATATATAGATCTCCACCACACTTATAGGACCACACCACAACTGGGGTAGCAACAAGAAAGTAGGAAATGAAAGTTAACTAAAACATGCACATTGATGGCATTTTTCGGGGGGCTTCGGTTCTTCTTTTTGGTAAATGCAAAGCAAAGAACTTTAAAATCGATAATAAAAAAAAATGATGCTGATTTTGGCGTTTCACCTTTGTACGCGAGCGCTCCACTTTTAATGTAAAGTTTCGAGTAACTTCATGTACAAAGTGGAGCTAGCGTCTACATACAAAAGTGAACCGCGAAAATCAATTTTCTAAAGAAATGGACAACAAAAGCAAACCCGATGTGGCTGCCCGAGCATTAATCCCACCTCTATGCATGCAGTCCACAAATAGCACCAACAACAACATATGGAGTGGGGATCTCCAAAAGGTGATATGCAAACATTCTTTGGATATTAGTACTACCACGCTCTATGCCTCGAATTTGTGTAGAACATCAAGTCCTGGACCACCCAGAGAGATCTGCAGAATCCTCTCACGATCACTGGCCTTACCTATTGCCAACTGCTAGTGCCAGATAATTGTATACTTGCCTTTCATGATCACATGATAAGGTCATAGGTGCATCACCGCCGAAGTTTCTCGAGGTATTTTTCCGGGAATGTGGATCCGCCCTGGTTATTGTCTCCGACTCTCTGGTCAATTTGGTGGAGTTATCTTAAGAGTGTGGATCTCATAAAAGCATTTATCCGGAAAGATACTCTTGCATTTTGAGAAAGATAATTGAACTTTTCGGGACCGTAAATGGAGAGAAGCCCAACCCTATTTCAGAACCACACGGATCTCCAAAAAGGATTTAGGAATTAGTGCAAATTATGGAACTACGTGCTCAAAGTCTAATTTGTTGGGAGCAACGACATAGAATCTACCACATCAATTGGGCCCAAGCTAAGTTGGATAAACTTGGACTCATTAAATTAAAAGCTTAAGAGCTAGATTGGATGCGGTATAAATTTTTGGTGTATTAGTTATGGAGGGGGATAAGATAGTAGGAGGTATTAGTTAAAAATTGAGGGCTCACATTAAAGTGACATTTATAGAGGAGGGATTAAAAATTAGATAGTTTGGATGAGGGGGGATAAGATTGGATGCATAATGTAAAAAACTGTTAAATAACTCTTTTGTCCTTATGCAGTCCCAAATTTTATTATGCATAACATTAATTATATAATTGCAAAACATAATATTTTTTTATTACTTTTTGATAATTTTAAGCAATAATAATTTACTTTACCAATAAATTAAATAATTTAACAATTTTGTAAAATATAAATCTTGTTTTTTTTAAGTTGGAAAACTTGTAATACACATTTATATTTATGTTTTAATTGTGGCTATGTTTTAAATTGATTAGGCATTTTAATTTACACATGGTCACACATGCACCAAAATCATTTTTCTTTGTTTCCTTGTTATTATCGTGTAGAGAGAGAGAGAGATAGAGACAACCGTAGAAGAAGAAGGATAAGAATAAAAAGAAGAACAGCAGCAGCAATGGCGACGCCCACTAATCTGTACAGTCTCTCCGATCAATAAATATTCAAAATTGCTCCCAGACTTTCTTCCCAGTCTCTCTGTCTCTCTCTCCGATCGTCTCTGAACCCACCCCCAAGAACAGGTACATCTCTCTACATATACATACATATGTTTGTGTGTGTGTGTGTGTGTTTTTGTTAGGGGTGTAAACGAGCCAAGCCGAACCGAGTTTCGGCGAGTTCGAGCTCAGCGGCGAGTTTACTAAACGAGCCAAAAACTCGAGTTTGAGCTCAGCTTGAGCCCTAATGGCCGAGCTTAGTCATTTACTAAACAAGCCTTTTTAATCGAGTCGAGCCTCCCTTAAGGCTCGTTTAGTAAACGAGCCGAGTCGAGCCTTAACTAGCCAAACCGAGTTGAGCTCGCGAGCTGCTTGGTTTATTTATAGCCCTAGTTTTTGTGTCGGTGGTGGTGGTGATCTACTCTTTTTCTTCTTTTCTGTTAGCACAGAGAGAGAGAGCCGTTGGGGGAGGGGGATGAGGAGAGGTGTTTTGGTAAAAAAAATAGGTGTGTTAGGCCGAATAAACTATGGAGAGCTCAAGGGGTGGCAATAATTTAATACCTCTACCACCTGATTGGCCTGTATACGCGAAGAAGGGGGATAATCAAACATAGGTGGAAATGGGGAAGCCAAACCTAGCCAATCTAGTCCCATCAACCCTCATTCGGGTGTATTGTGGAATACACCCAACGAAAACACCATCCAATCGAGCCCTAAGCGTGTAAGTAGTGAGACACCCAACATTTATTATGCTTATCCGATGGGGGACTTAATATTCACACATGTACCACTTGATGGGAATTTGTACAATGCATTGACCTGCCACTACATCTTCAAGGTCCAATTTGCTAGAGTAACAACAGAGACAATGCATTGACCTGCCACTATATCCTCAAGGTCAAATCTGCCCAAGTAACGAACGAGACAATGCATTGACCTGCCATTGTATCCTCAAGGTCAAATTTGCTGGAGTAACGACAAAGATTTCAACACATCAATTGAGCCCCATAGAAGTTGGATGAACTCATACTCACTTCAAAACTCTTATATGTAGTGAGCCACCCAACATTATATTAAAACTCAACATTTTTTCTATTTATCCGATGTGAGACTAAACGTTCACACACGTTCTAACAACTACTACATTCCACATACAGTCGTTACAAAATGTGCAATAATTATACGAAACCAAGGTTAGATATGTAGTTCAATTTCACTTGATAATTCTCGTGTAATTGATCTCCCAATTTCGAAAATGAAAATTTTCAGATGCAATCATCCAAAGACAATGAAAGATTTCCTCAAAGAAGAACACCTCCTTCAGAGGTTCTATTTTTGGTTTTTTGGTTTATTATCCTCTGTGCAATGTTCTTCTTTTTGGCTTCGGATAGATTACAGGTACGTAACGAGAAGAATACAGATAAGTGGACTTGGGAAAGAACCCTGTTTTCATACTCGGTTTTGTTTAGAACTTGTCTTCAATTTTTGTTTTCAATCATCATTTTTCAAAAGCACAAACTCTAGATTCTCGATATAAAATCATTTCCGCAAAGTGTTCTTTAGAAAGTGTAACCAAAACGATGTAATTCAAAACCAATTCAGTGTATTCATTTACAAACTAAACCCACGAAATACTACTCTCTTAGTCTCTCTAAAACTAATTGGTAAGTTCAAAGTGCCATTAATTTACGATGCATGATCAACCTGGCAGTTCAATCTTGTAGCACTAAAAATGGTGCTGAAAGGGTCATTTCAAAGCGGGAGTAGGGGCCGGGCTGTAGTAATATGAAAATTGAGAGGAGAGTCCGACAAGGAATTTTTTCGGTGAAGGGAGCTGCCGAACAAATTGGTCATGTGGATAGCACATGGGTACAGTAGATACAGTAGATCCCACAATACCCCATATTCCCCTCTAATGTGCTCATGTGGATAGCACATGGGTATTTTCGGTCCAAAAATTGGTCGGAATGTAATGGAGGATTGACATTGAAACTCATCAAGAACTATAAGGTCCACATTGTTCAAATTAGAAGGATAAGGACTAAAGTGGAGTTCGCTTTAAACTCGAAGGGATATATGGGAAATTTAACCTAAAAAAAATTGATTAATATAGTTATATTGGTTGCAAGAGCTCCTACAACAATAATGCCTTTTATTTAATCACAATAAAACAAAATCAATGCTCCCATTTTGTAGATGAAAATATCAATATATGAAAAAAGCAAGACAAGGTATGACACAAATTACACAATGTAGGAATATGGCAACGAATGAATTAACTTCTGTGCATTTCTTCGAAACATTAATTCTTTTTCTCAAATTCACA
The DNA here is from genome assembly GCF_030253575.1 of Rhododendron vialii. NCBI lineage: Eukaryota > Viridiplantae > Streptophyta > Magnoliopsida > Ericales > Ericaceae > Rhododendron > Rhododendron vialii. Next base: position 34,554,620 of record NC_080565.1, on the reverse strand, counting down.
TGAGGGGTGTGACAAAGATTAAATTCATTAGAAAATAAAAGTATCCTTTTTTCATTGGGTTAATTTTAGAACTAGTCCCTCTAGTTTTCGTGCAATTTCAATTTCATCCCTATAGAATTAATTGTGTCATTTTTAACCCTATAATTTATATTTTGTCTCAATTTGGTCTCTCTCACTGACGGCGTTAGTAAAACTAACGGAACTCATGGGTAAAATTGACATTTCGCTCTTAGAGGGACAAAATTGAGACAAAATACAAACAAGAGGGACTATTTTAGAAAATTTACATTTTTTTATTTTGCAAAGACAAACTCACACCTAAAATCTTTCTCTAATTGAATAATCAAAATGTATTGAGGAAGTTAAAAAATTTATTTTCAAATATATTATTGATAATATTATGAAATTCGATAACCATCCCTTAGTTAAATATCTTTGCATCGAATTTTTTCCAATGGATTTATCTTAATTTTTACAATCCCGTTACATATGTTCTTTTCTATGCGATTACAAAAAAAAAAAAAAATTGTTATGAAACACTTTGTTAATCTCTATATGAAACATTTTTCTTTCTTTCTAATAGTGAAAATAAAGATTTTTTTTTTTGGTGAATAAGGAAAAAGTTGTGATGAAACATTTTGTTACGAAACATCTTTCTTTTTTCTAATAGCGTAAAAAAGAATATAATGAGATTGTAAAAATCAAGATAAATCCATTGAAAGAAAAAACCCAATGCAAAGTTATTTAACTAAGGGATTCTTTTCAAATTTCATAATATTATTTGTATTATATTCTAAAATAATATTTTTATTTTCCCAAATATATTTTGATTATTCAATCAAAGAAAAATAATTAAGGTGAGAAATATATTAGGTATGAGTTTGTCTTTGCAAAATCAAAAATAAAAAGTAAAAATTTTAAAACAGTCCCTCTAGTTTGCATTTTGTCTCAATTTCGTACCTCTACGAGTGAAATATCAATTTTGCCCCAGAGTTCCGTTAGTTCTAATAACACCGTCAGTAAGAGGGACCAAATTGAGACAAAATATAAATTACAGGGTTAAAAATGACACAATTAATACTAGAGGGACGAAATTGAGATTGCTTGCAAACAAGAGGGACTATTTCTAAAATTAACACTTTTTCATTAGATAAGTTGCCAAAAAAAGAGAGAAGGGGGTGACTATTCGCAGTCCCGTATTTTTACCTTTAGCCCACTACACATTTGGTAAATAGTTGTTGAAAATCATACATAATATTTCAGTAAATAGCTGTTGAAAACAAGATTATATTTCGGTAACTATATGTCGAAAATATGTTCAACTTTCAGTAAGCAACTGCCGAACATACAATTTCAGTAAATAGCTGTTGAAAAAAATATTATATTTCGATAATTATATGCTAAAAATGTATTTGAATTTCAGTAACTAACTATAGAGTATAATTAAAAAATTTTAACGAGCTAAGGTAAAAAAAACAGGATTGTGAATAGTAAAAAAAAAACAGCATCTTGCCGAACGAGTTCAAAATTCTCCATTCTGAAAAGCTGCAACTCCATAAGGCCTTTGACTGTGGGCCATGGTGCCCGGACCTCTCTCTTACTACGCATTCATGCAAGACTCATACGTGGATGCATTGACTTGAGCTTAGCTGATGGTGGTTTCCAAGGCAGAGCCGGACTAGGGCTGCAAACGAACCAAGTCGCTCGTGAGCAGCTTGCAGCTCGGTTCGTTAGTGGCTCGTTCAAACTCGGCTCGGAAGTTAAACGAACAAGCTCGAGTCAATTTTTTTAGCTCGTTTTGTAAACGAGCCGAGTTCGAGCTATTATAAGCTTGGCTCGAGTTGGCTCGCGAGCCGAGGTATATACACATAAGTTTAGGATTTTTATTGTTATTTCATAATTTGTTCTCCATAGGAAAATGAAAGATATATACCTTCACAATCAAAATATTTTTGGTTGTATTAGGCTTATGCGAAGATATATATACATTTTTCGTTGATTTGTTGAGGCTTGTAAACAAGCTCGAGCTCGAGTCAAACCAAGGCCTGCTCGACTCGAGCTCGACTCGTTAAGTTTTCACTGAGCTCGAGCTCGAGCTCATGTTCGTTAAAAACTTAATAAACAAGCTGAACACAGTAAAGCTTGGCTCGTTTGCAGTCTTAAGCCGGAGTTCGTTTTATTAGTTAGTTTTTCACTTGTTTTGGTTAGTGTTTTTCTAAGGCTCCGTTTGTTTCGATATAAAATATTTTTAATGTAAAATGTTTTTTTAGAAAATAAATTTCAAAATTTTATTTTTTTGTGTTTGGTTGGCACTTGAAAATATTTTCAGAAATCAACAAAATAGTGTAGCCTGGGGGAGGGGCTTAAACGGTGGAGAGAGATGAGAATATTGAAATTGAACGTGAGTCAGGACTGACGATAGAGGAAATTGAGTAGTGAGAATTGCGGTAGAAGGCAGCGGGTTCATTTCGAAAAATAACTTACGAAAAATTTAAGGATAAATCATTTTCATCAAATTGATGAAAAATATTTTATTTGTAAAATATTTTCCTAATTTTTACACAATCCGAGCCTAAGGGTCCGTTCTAGTTTCGGAATAAGAACTTATTTTTTGTCTAATAATAAGGTGTGTTCCACAAAAGGGTGAATAAGTACTTATTTTTTAAAAAGGTAATTTCAAGCTCAAAAATCATGTGTTTACGCAAATAATTTTCCTATCACTATGGATCTTGTTTGATAGATCTCATTGAGATCTTTAATACGGTGCAAAAAAATTTGAAAAATTATTTTTCATTTACATTATTTTTTAGTTTGAAAATGTAAAAATAAGCTGCTTATTTTGATTTTGTGAAACAAAGCTCCAAAATAAGTACTTATAAAATAAGAAGATTTCTGAAACGGGCTCTAAGTGTTGTTGACTGTGTTGCTTTAGTGAGTTCGTAGTCTTTCAAGAATGCATGGTGGCGGAGAGACCCGGACACCGCGTGACGGGCACCAAGGGTCTTGCATATTGTTTTCCGAGATGTATATATAGATAGTATAAAAACCTTATTGGGATTGTTCTACTGTTCTACGTAATTACTACCCCAAATTGGGCCAAACACGTGGGAAACCCCGTTGAGGAGTAAAGTAAAGTGGGAGGCCGCTGAAGCACTGAATAATCTCTCGTCGCCACGAGGAAATGATCCTCTCTTTCTCTCTCATCTCTTGAGTCTTTGATTCATTTATTATATGGTATTAATGCCTGACAGCCGTATTTACTGGCCATTTATCCAGTGTGGTCAGCTACAACTAGTAGGACGACTGCACTGCATCCAGTACGCCCCTCGCCGGGCGGGGACCGGTAATTTACGTATTGAATGGTATCGGAGCATAATCATGTGTGGTGTTCCAACTTCCTTGAGAATGTGCTCCAATTATTTGTGGACAAGATGATGAGTGTATGTATGACCCTTAAAATGATGAATCTATGACCCTTGTTCGTTTGGGAGTCTTCAGGTGGAGCGCGCTTTGTCCGTTTGAGGTTTTAATGGAGATTTTTGAAAGTAAATCATACTTTAGAATCATGCAGATCGTGCGCAGAAAGTTTGAGAGCCTCAAACCAACAAGACTTGGCTTTGGGGAAAAAAAAAACGAACAAGACCGACTCCAGTTCGTATGAATTTGACTCTAAGTTAATCACTCCGATAAAAAAGAGAGTTGATCATACCTTAGTAATCATGTAATAATTCAATACATTAGCTTTAACAATTTTATTTTCCCCACGTTATATATGCATTTCAATACTCCATATCCAATATTTTTTGTTATTTCTATTTTTATTTTATTGATAACGATCACGTCAAGAAAATGACAATTTAAATGAGCGCTCTTGAAGAATGAAATCGGCCCACTTATACTAAATGTGCCCTCGAACAAAGCCTAAGTTCCACAATGTGCGTGTTTAAGCGTGAATGAGAGTAAACAAACACTAAGAAAAGTGCGAAAACATCTTTCAAAACCCCCCTCAAATTATTAGAAATAATGAGATATTGAGAGCAAAACGTACAGCAATGGGAGTAATTAAGAGCGGAGATAGAAAGGTCGCATGAACGACCGCGTGACCTACGATCAAGTTGAATCAACCGCAATCAGACGTTCATAGACAATCAGTGTGATATCTCATCGTGAGGGCGACCGCTTCCTAACATCTTCTCACGCACCTAGAAACAAAAAACCACTGTGTAATCCTACTAGTAGTACTAGTAATACTCTCTCTCTCTCTCTCTCTCTCTCTGCTTTGTTCTTTTCTAAGCTGCAACCTCTTTCTCTTTCTCTTTCTCCCCTTTTGGGTGCAAAAAGACGAATCAAGGTACGAGCCAAAACCCCAAAGTACTCCATTCCGATCTGGGCTGGTACCTGGCCGTTTCCGTGGCGTTGAAATTAGGTTTTGCAAAGCCCACTTAGAGAGAGAGAGAGAGAGAGAGAGAGAGAGAGATGTATAAGAACCAGCTGCAAGAGCTGGCGCAGCGGAGCTGCTTCAACCTGCCGTCGTACACGTGCATAAGGGAAGGTCCGGATCACGCGCCGAGGTTCAAGGCGACCGTGAATTTCAACGGCGAGGTCTTCGAGAGCCCTAGCTTCTGCACCACGCTGAGGCAGGCGGAGCACTCGGCGGCCGAGGTGGCCCTCACTTCGCTCTCCAGTCAGGGGCCCTCGCATTCTCTCGCCGCGAGGATACTGGTGAGTGTCTGCGCGTAAGTCAGGGTTTTGTCTTTCGTCTGTTGGAATTTCGCTTGAATTGGGTTAATGCGAGCAGTTGTTCCTGCAGTAGAGTTTGTTAGGTTAAGCAATGAGAAGTGAATTGGTTATAAAAGGGCCAGTCCATATGGAGCAAAACTTTAATTAGACTCCCATCAAGTGAGCGGTGGGATTGGGCCCTCAGGATTAGTCGAGGTGCGTGTAATCTAACCCGGACACCTAAGTAATCAAAAAAGAAAAATGAATTGGTTATAAAATCGTAAAACGGGGGAGGAGAGGGGAGAAGGGGGTGGAGGCTTAGTATTTAGTGACATAATGCATGTGCGCGAGCGAAACAGAGAGTGAGAACATAAAAGTGTCTTTAGAAAACATCCCAAACTAGTATGATTAGTGAGAGCGCGGGTTGAGAACGGGAGCTTAGAGCGAGTTGAGAGTTATGCCGGAGATTATGTGACATAGGTTGGGGGGATTGTAGTTGCTGATGGGGATCGGTTTGACATAAAATGTCTTTGATAAACATCCCAAACTATTAAAATTCGTGAAGTGAGGATTGAGAGTGGGTCTGCTGGAGCATAGAACAAGTGAGGATTGAGAGTGGGTCTGCTGGAGCATAGAACAAGTATTGAGAACGGGACTAGAGGGTCACTGGAGACTATGTGACCTAGGGTTCCCGACTGCAAACTTGAAATTATGGTCCTACTTGAAAAATAAGCTTGAAATGGTTTGACATAAAGGATAGTATTGCTTATCCTTGTTAAGAATCCTTATAATTGCATTAATTATTGAATTCGGTACATCACTTAGCAAGGTCCTATATGATGTGAACTTCTAACTGAACTTTGGTTTTCTCCATAATGATAGTAATTTAAGCTGCTGAACAAATTCTATATGCACAGCATGTTTATATTGCTGATACACCTATATTCGAAACCAAATATGTAGAACTTTGTACGACGCCAAATTGTTGGTTGGAAAAAGTTTGCCATGATTGCAAAATATCCACGGATATGTAGTTTAGTAGTTATATAGATGCCAATTGATGTATACTGTCTATGGTGCTTACCCACTGGTAACTTTTGCCTCTATCATTTGTTGGCAATGTATGCCTCTATCTTTTGTTGGCAACGTAAGCCCATCAATTGCCTTGTCTAAAGACTGGATACGTATGGTGTTGCGTGAAGCCATTATAAGTTGCAGCATATGCTGATACATAATTCCTTGGTATGATTAATTTGCCACACGCTTACTGCCATTCCGCTTGTGAACTGACAAATAATTATGCAATTGACAGGATGAGACAGGGGTCTACAAGAATCTCCTGCAGGAGGTTTCGCAAAGGGTTGGGGCAGCTTTGCCGATATACACAACTTTCCGATCGGGCCATGGACACCTAACTGCCTTCAGTTGCACTGTAGAGTTGGCTGGGGTCAGATTTACTGGCGAACCAGCCAAGAATAAGAAACAAGCTGAAAAGAATGCAGCTATGGCAGCTTGGTCTTCTCTAAAACTATGTAAGTCCTTAAAATTGTATAGAAGATTATTTACAAGTGCCAAATGTGAAGAAGTTAATAATCTTTTAGAGAACCGGCTAAAATAATTTTTCATATGCTATGAATCCGATTAGACGAGAAGACAAATTGATGCATGTCGATAAGAAACATGCATCATTGTTCCAAATTACTTGCACAACCAGAAACAATTTGGGAGTATATATGTATACTCCCAAATTTGATCGGGAACCTTTAAAATCACGTTGTGATTACATTGAGCGGCTCGGATCATCAAAATTTGATCGGGAACTATGAGGTGTTTTTTTAGGTGTTTTTTTGGGTGTCCCCGGAACCGCCCCGGTATATATATATATATATATATATATATATATATATATATATATATATATATATATATTAATGTACATATACACGTTGATAGTGTATATTCTTTAACAATTCATCAATAATTAGGTTATTGGCGGGGCACTCCTGCACGCATGCTTATTGTAACAGTTGGGACAAATTTTGAATTTTTGAGACTGAAGTTGTTGTCTGTCACGCCCAATCCATTGCTTTGTAATTGAAAGTGTGAGATAAGGAAATGTTTTCCTTTATGCCATGATCTTGTTGGGAATTTGTTGATCAGCTGTATCCAAATGTATACTATGTTTCTGAAGCTTCCTTTGTGATGAAGCGTTCTTGTCATTCATGTTTGTGCATACATATCTCATTGGATACATAAGTAGTCAAGCTTCTAAGTTAGAGTTTCACAGTGAATGGTGACCACACACCAGTTCAATGTGGGTATTGTGGCGACAGATGTTAATATCTCACAAACAAATAGACCTACCCCAGTTTCGAGGTTGGGATTTTGTTCCTTGGATTTAGGTGACCACATAGGCTTTTAGTTACAGGCTTACAGTGGCTTTGACCAAAGGCACAAAGTTTCAATTACAGTGAAAAATGTTATACTCAATTTCTTTCTTACACTCCAATCATATCATCTGGTGTCTATTTTATATATCTATGTTGACTTAGCTCTATTTCCCTTCCAGTTTTGCACAACAAAAATACCAATAAAGCAAAGGAATTGTTCAACTTCATTTTACTGCTGCTTCAACTGAAACACACATATTTCATACTATTTTTACCAATTTATCTTATTACCTGTATCAAGAACTGCTTATCACAACCACTTGTAAAATGGTGCTATTGTTGGTGCTTTAAGTTCTAATGGAAATTGAATCACTTCCGTGCTTTAGCCCCATTTTCTTGTTTTCTACTTCAAACAAAGATCCAAAATTCGTTTTACCTGGGATACAAACACACCACCGATGGGATGAGGATCAAGCCCCTAACAATGTAAATACACAAAACTACTCCAACAGAATATAACCAAAAAGGACCAATTGCTCAGCCTGGTCCTTATAGAATCCACAAAGGACCTTCTAACAGGTTCTGCATGCATGCTTTTCCTTTGGAAAATTCTCTGATTCCTTTCACTTCGAAGAAAGTATGTTGTGGCTGCCAAGCAAAGCTTGAATATATAGCACCTAAGCTCCTCCCTTTCTTCTAGCTAACACCCCAGCTAATAACCTGATCCAGGTGTATAGGCCTCCACATACCAGACTCTGCAGTAGTAGTACTGCCCCCAAAAAATTTGCTGAGAAAGAGATCTCAAAGAACAGATGTTGGTGGGGTTCTTTTCTGAACCATTGCTGCACAACACACAAGAGATATCTGTAGTTATGCCCCATCTAGCCAGTCTATCTCTGGTTGCAAGCCTGGCCAGATCACTAGCACTCTATGAAACACATGCATGTTGTTTCAGTTAGCTAGGAAAATTAAATGTATCGGGAAATGCATCTGGAATATATGGGAAGTATAGAAAGAATTTTGAAAACACAAAAATGTTATTGTTTGATAGTTCTACTACTTACCAAGACCACTCAATGTTTCGGTATGTTTAGTAGAACTTGAACATGTTTCTGTCAGATTCGGTTATGTGGAAACATTGGAATTTCAGGATTCCACTCATGTTTGGTTTGGTGTCCTTAGTAATAGAAACTTTGTGGCTGTTCTAGTGGAAATGAAATGAAACTTCGTTCCTTGACTGCAAAGACGCTTTGTGTTGGTACATTTGAACATGAAAACGTAGAACTAATATATGTTTTTCTTTTTTCTTTTTGGTAAATAGAACTAATATATGTTATGTCCACCATGACTTTGTTTGGCTAGTTTTGAGTAAGAGCATAATCGTGAACCCCTAAAAACATGAGACAAAGGAAATCTTGGAGCAGGCTCGACAAGACATACAGTGTTTGTGATAAACCTTTGATGTATCTATTTGTATGTAACTAAGTTCTTGTTGTATGTCTTTCCAGTAGTGCAACAATCTGAGGGTTCATCATCAGATAAGGCAAATATTGACGAGCAGGAGCATGTCACTGTGGCTCGTGCTCTGCAGAATTTTCTCTGGAAGGCAAAGATGTTGAACGTATCACTCCCAATTAAATTTCCAGTACAGAACCCAAAGCCATTAAGCACCACCCAACCCCCTCCTACCAGAACATCGAAAATCCTTCCCTTTATATTTCCCAATACCGCCCCTCGTACCACCCGTGTAACTGCAACAGTTAATGAGAAACCTATATTCCCTGCAGCCAGAGCAGCACCCTACATTCCCGTCCGGCATTTTAGGGCCCATCAAGGAATTGCGCCACCTGTGACTATAAGGAATGCGATACCTGTGTTTTCTGCACCGCCGCTTCCTCCGCCTAGCCGGGCCCCACAGCTGCTGCAGGTTCCACCACCAGTACGTGTGGCCCCACCTGTCTGTATAAAGCAGGCGGTGCCCGCTTTTTCTCCTCCAGTTTGTGTGGAGGAGCAACCTATTTCCATGGCAGCTTCCCATACCCCAGCCACCACCAGCTCATCCATTAAGTTAGAGAAGAGGGATAGTGCTGTTCAGGATACGCAGCAGCTGGAAGCTGTAGTGGTAGAGCACATGGAAGAGATGAAGATTTGATGCAAGGCACTGAGGTTTTGAATGGCGAGAAACTTTATTGAGGTTTTGTTCTGGGTAATGGATCTTGCACTCCCTGTCCACACTCCTTTTTTGATCTTTATTCACATGGATCTACAATATTGTCCTTTTATTTGTTCTCATATTCGCATGTAAAAGGACAAGGTTGCATAGTTTACTTGAATGAAGACAAAAAGAAGAGAGTGCATATAGTAAAAGAGTTGGTGCGAAAATTAATTCCGCTCTTTTCTAATATGATCATATTATGGATATATGTAAATTTTTTGCAAGTAAGAGCTGTAGATCTCTTCACTTTAGCTTTGGTGTCTTCTCTCTTTTGGTAATATCCACTCTGGGAATGCTAGTCCAACTTGCTGAAACACAAAAGGAATTTGGGCGGGGCTCAGGGAAGAGCACCGAAGAACATGAACCCTATATTTCATAGTACGGAGCGAGGAAAATGAATGAGGAGCTTGAAACTGTTATTGCTATCTGGTTGACTTATGTTGGAGGAGCTTGGCAGCATTATTGCGCTCATCGAAACGCATTGCTTGGTAAAAAGTTAGAGTGGATATGCTACTAAGTTTTATATATCTGGGAGAAGGTAGCATATGCGCCCATTATCCTTCTTAAGATTGCTCTAACAACTGAATGTGGAGTAAATGGGTTCGAATGCTTTTTAATATCATGTACATGTTGACTAGGGTACCCTGGATTACTATGTTCTCTCTCTCTCTCTCTCTCTCGGGGTGCTTTTGGTTGGTAGCTTGCATGACAGGTACCTTGTTGAGCTTTCTTTGTACTTGTAAATCGACTACCATATGCTAAGGCAACGAGTTTGTCATCCCACTGTGCAAATATTTTCAGCTTTCAAATTATCATTATGGTCTTCCAGACTCCAAAAGATGGAGTTAAAAATATTCTGTGACAGCAAAATGTGCCTTAATTATGTTTTGTTTCTTGAGATTCAGCGAGAACAAACTGGGAATCCATTTCTGATCAAAGCATTTAGAAAAAAATCGCTCATGAAACAGTCTAATCAATTTCATGTACAAAGGCAACAAAGAAAGATAGCAAATAGGGTTCATTCTCTCTCATGAAACTATATAAAAGCATCGATGTGGCCATACGTCGATGGTTGAATGCCTTTCCTCCTTGAACTGAATTCTGTGTGCATGTGACTGAGCCTCTCATGCCTGCTATTTTTGTGAGAAAAAAAGGGTAGAATTGAACTTTTGCCTTGTAAATAGCGCCTGTGCTCTTGGAGACAGACACTTCACTTCTGTAAAAGATATGGATTAGATTGTTCAAATTAAAGAACTAAGAGCGCAGAGTGGCACTCAAATAGAATTATAGATGTGGATAGTACTACAATCAATCAAGGAGTATTGCTTACAAAATCATTCTTAAGTTGACTTCTTGGATATAAATGGACAAAAAGTCTACAAACACGACTACATGTGCATTCGGAGCTTTTAATGCATTGAACAGTTATGAACACAATTGTGTTCGGATTATATTTTAAAGTTGTATTGATAACTTGGGAAGTCTCATGGTATGCACCATGATTTTGAACCATTGTATTTAAAAGTCAATAATCTAGACCACCCATTATTAAATCAATTAATAAAATGAAAAGTTGTAAAACGAGTTGAATATTAGAATATTCAGACTCGTAAACTTTTAACAAATTCGAACTCGAGCCGAACTCAACGAAAATTTGACGAGCTGGCTTACATAACTTGTATATGTATAAAGTTAGGGAATTGATAATGCCAAAACCCTTTTTGTTCCTACCAAAACTCATTTATTGCATGACTTAATTACCCTCCACTACATCACTTACTTTATGAAAATACCCTTTAAAATCCCATAAGTGCAATGCGTTTTCCAATTCCACGTTTCAAGCAAAAATGCAAGGATTCATGAGCTAATTCTAGAGCAAATTTTAGAAGAGAAGCAATCAAAAATTAAACATCAAGCAAAAATGCAATTCACGAGCAAAACTAGAGGTAATTTGAGAAGAGACGTAAACAAAAATAATCCTCTGAATTTGATGGGGCATTTTCGTAAAGTAAGTGGTGTAGTGAAGGGCAATTAAGTCATATAATGAATGAGTTTTGACATAAACAAATTTTTTTTTGACATTATCAGCTCCCTAAAGTTATGTACGTGCATAATGGAAATTTTTGAATTTGTACAAATATAAGCGCTTACAATCACTTAAAAACTAATTTATGTAGTATATGTTTTTATTATTTTAATATATGTATGAACGTATTTATGTAGATGCTAAAAATTTTATTTGCAATTCTAGATTTGTACGATAGCATAAATATATGAGATGATTATTGACTCGTTAAGACTAATGAACAAATTCGAATTCAACTCAAACCTATATTAGGATTACCGAATAAAAAAAAAAGTTTATATAGAACTTTCATGATACGGTGATACACATGTTCAGATTCGGTAATAGGTTCATGTTCTCTCTCTGACTCTCTCTCCCTCCCTCCCACTGATCGTGCAGTTTCGAAGACGATTGCGTCCGCCATCCACCCGTCTTACCATCTCCGACCGTAATGATTTTGCACTAACGGACTATCGTTTCTGTCCCTCCCACTGCTAGTTCTGGTTCAACGACGACAGTCCGGCGACAGACTCACTCCGACGTCCTCGCTAGCGTGACGGTAAGTCTCTCTCCCTTTCTCTTCGTCTCTGGGAACGGTGATCTCTCACCCGGCACGTAACGCGATAGGGTAGCAACTGCTGAAGACCTCGTTCCATCGTTTTGCTTTAAAGTGAATCCTTTCATGGTTTAAGAAATTAGGTTGGAAAAACTATGGATGAGGAATTGGTTCAACCTTTTTATTGAGTAGTTGTTTTACGCCTTCATCACATTAATGCTATGCATAGTTGGGTAAAATATTTGATTGGGTAGCTTCACTGCGTCTCACGCGTTCGACTATGACTCTGACACGTCAAATTTTTTTTGGTATGATGGAAATATAGCTAGGTCATACATATATCTTAGTTGTGTGAGAAAATTGAACTGGATTGGAGTTAGAATGCAGGCCATATTGTTTCTTGTTCTCATAAGAAAATTAGATTCTTAAATTTGGACAAGCTTTCACATTGTGGGAACTATTATCACTTAGGTCAAAACTTATAACTAACTTATAACTGACGTAAGCACCACTTATCCTTTCAGCAAAATCCAAAAAACCAAGCAACAGAAAAATTCTAGTGCCGTGTAAATGGCAAGGAATCCTATACGTGCTCCAAGAACTCCAAACACAACGAGCAGTCATAAGCCAAGTGATGCGTCTGCTGTTGATGAGGGATCCCAAACCACTGATAGTGTTAGACGCACAAAGAGGTCAGCATCTGTGATACTGGCCTTATTTGTTCTGGTCATAAATGGCTGTTGGGCAGTTCATCATTATCAGTTTGAGGCTATGCCTGTTCCTCTTGCTGCTGACCAGGCAGGCAAAAGGGGTTTCTCCGAGGAAGAAGCCATGAAGCACGTGAAGGCCTTGTCTGGATTGGGCCCACATCCTGTTGGTTCTGACGCTCTTGATCTCGCTCTCCAGGTTAGTCTGTATAGTTATAGAAGCTTAAGTTAAGCTTCACTCCATTTCAATTGAATGTTGTGAATGTCTGATGCAGGCTGTTGGCAATGTAGTATACTCAATTAAACTAACTAGAGATATCACCTGATTCCACCTCTGTAGTCGTCTCCTTTATTTTTCTATTTTTTTTTTCCAGAGGTAAAGATACAAGCTGAGCTCCTTGCTACAACTAATCATTTTTGAAATTAACCTTCTTCATTCTGCAGTATGTCTTGGGAGTTGCAGAAACTATCAAGAAAACAGCTCATTGGGAGGTTGATGTTCAAGTGGATTTTTTCCATGTAAGCTCTGGTGCCAATCGTCTAGCCAGTGGTCTTTTCAAGGGGAAAACACTTGTCTATTCAGATCTGAATCACATTGTATTGAGAATATTGCCAAAATATGCTTCTGAAGCAGAGGAAAATGCTATTCTAGTCTCCTCCCACATCGATTCTGTTGTCTCGGCGTATGTTTCTTTTGCCTTTATACTGATTTAGTATTTCAAAAAAGTTTCTTTTGTTGTCGAGTATTATTGTGGTGTATTCATGTGAGTTAAATGTAGTAACCAATGTTTTCAAATCGGGATACGCATCGTGTATCGCTTTTTCAATTTTATAGATCGCCTTACGCGTATCTTGAGATACGTTTGTTGGAAGAGTAGGAGTTTCTGTTTTTTAGTGGGACAAGATTTTTGGGAGAGGGAGAATACTAAAGACAAGGGTGGGGAAGGAGAGTATTTGTATTACACTAAACTTAAACTTTTTTTTGGCTTGGTACAAAATGGCTAGAACCCATCCCTATTTATACCACTTAATGGAATACTCTAGTACAAAGATATTTTCATACAAGAAACTTTGAGGTAGTTCTAGAATTATACATGTGACTAATTCTCACAAAAAACTCTAGATATTTCACAAGGATATTTTAGAGCTAGATATTTTAGAGTTTCTAAAAACTAGATATATATATCTTCTTCAATAATATCTTTCATCTTTGGGTTTTGTCAATTGGAGCTTTGTTAATTGAACTTGTTTGGACGTAACTTTCTTGTGTCAAAGTACTAAATTTAGTTTATGCTTCAAAAATGTTAATCATAATTAATAAACAATTAAAAAGTAGATATACCTAATAACACCAACAAACTATGCTTACATTTAAAAAAAAAAGTTTTTAAGATGCAAAATTTCAAGTCTCTCAACGGGGCCTATTACATTAAGTATTATGTTCCCTTTGTTAGGGAAAGAAAAGTCAGGCAAAAGACAATTGTTTCTTCTATACAAGCCCTACATTGAGGTTGAATTTCTATCAAATGGTTTGAAAGATGCCGTAATCAAATCAAACGGCTTAGATTAATGCATTCGGGGTTCCAATTCTTTAAATAAGGTCTGACTTTTTCTCAATAAGTAATAGTAGGATACGTACCAAATTAGGATACGCGTAAAAATTGTAAGATACGCGGTCGTATCATAGGATTTCTGTACAAAAAGGATACAGGGTAGGATACGTATCGTAAGTTTTTAACAACTATGGTACTAGTAACAAGTGGGAACATGAAAGTAACACGTTTATTATTTTGTTTTCGTTTTTTCTTTAGGAAAATTAAACAATTGGAAAATTTGTATTATGAGTTCCGATATTGGACGCGCTACGAATCTAGTAAAACACAAGTGCGTTTCTTTTGATTTCCTGTTTTGAAAAGGATCCTGATGTTTATAGATCTAACTCTTTTAACAATTGGAGGAAGAATTCCCCCCTCCCCCCTTCCCTATTTGCACATAGATCAATTCTTCCCCTAGTTGCTTCTCAACTTACACGCATTTTACTGGTTGGTGATGCTATGTTATGTGTGCTGGTATCTCTTTTTTTCGTTGGTGGATTAAGAACTGCATAAAAGGAATTAGACTCAAGTCAATCAACGTATAGCCTGTCACTCTGAAACTTAATAAAGTAGTTGCTTTAGCCTTTAAAATGCCTCGTTTCGGGCAATAGATTTTATTGAAAAGATTCATATTGTTTCTCTATCCATGTTACCTATAATTCAGCCTACTGACATACATGTATAACTCGGATACTATCACTCTCATCAGTATACTATTGTTTTCTTCTGTTTTCTCATCATACCTTTTTGTAAACCTTCTTCCCAACCTGGCTATGTGATTCTTCGAATATTGTGCTCTCTTCTCCATCCTTGCAATACAATCTTAGAAATGATAAGATCACTTCTCGTTTTGCATGTTTTAGGGAAGGAGCTGGTGATTGTAGTTCATGCGTAGCTGTTATGTTGGAACTTGCTCGAGGAATTTCTCACTGGGCTCATGGATTTAAGAATGCTGTCATATTTTTATTTAATACTGGGGAGGAAGAGGGGTTAAATGGTGCTCACAGCTTTGTAACTCAGGTTTGGCCATTTAATGTCTATTAACTTTTGTTAATATAGTGATTTGTTTATCTACTTTCCATCTTTCAACCATTACCTTCAAACGAGCTTTACTGGCAGACACATTTTCTCTAATAGACAACGCCATGTAAGTTAGATTTGGTGTAATGCAAACTCTGTGTGTGTGCGCGTGCCACGCGTGTGTTTGCGTGCTTGTGCTTGGAAGGAGGAGGTGTGTGTTATAAAGGATTTATGCCGCTTACACTCATCTAGAAGTTGGGAGACCACAATCATTAGACCACACCAGGGGAGTGTCTAGAATTAGGCTGGAAGAAATATTCTTTTTGACTCAACTTTGTGGGTTATGGTTGCATGAAGAAAGATCAGTAGTAGTTTGGTTTAAAGGTAGAGGAGAAGACATAAAACATATCTGGTTCTGTTGTCTCTTCAAAGTTTGAAAATAGTGGAAATTTAAAGAGAAAAAGGAGGAGGTCTATGAATCACACCAAGGGCAAGAATTCCTTCACAAAGATCCAGGGGGAGCTTGAAAAGCTCTGAGAAATTCTAATCATGCTCTCCACTAGTCCTGGTCTCTTATACTAGGTTTGGAGGTGTTAGTTTACTGATGTGGGACAAGCTCCAATACAAATGACATTACACTTGCTTTAGAAACGACTCAAACGAGTTCATAGTAGGACAATCTGGTATTTCACATGCCAAGTTAGTAACTTAATCAACTGATAATTGCAGCACCCATGGAGTGATTCTGTTTGTTTGGCTATTGACTTGGAAGCGATGGGTATTGGAGGGAAGTCTGCTATATTTCAGGTCTGGTTCCCGTATTCTTATTTTACTTTTGCACATGCTCTCTCTCTCTCTCTCTCTCTCTCCGAACGCATGAGTGTGTGTGTGTGTGTGGCCGTGCAATAACATTGCTTGTTGTTGATCTTTCTGAACTTTCGTCAACTGGTCCCCACTTGGATTGTCTCAGATGGTTGTTCTTTTTTTGAAAAGCAAAAGAAATTTTATGATCTTTGAAATTGTCTCAGTTGATTGTACGTAGTCGGTAGTCATGATAGATCATCTGATCTTGCTGATAAAAAAGAAGAAGATAGATCATCTGATCTTGAAGCTAGTAAATTGGCCAGTTTCTGTGGTTTCACTTTAACATATAATTAACTAGAATGTGCTGATTGAATCATTTGCCCCTCTGTTTGTTGGCAGATGGCTAAGATACAATCATAGAACTGTATAAGACACTGATTGACTGACTTCTACAAATATACTTCATCTATTTTGTCTAGTTCATATCAAATCAAGAAGCTCTCATTCCATCAAGATTCTTCTGCTGACAAAAATTATGATGGATGCACTCTTCATGTTTTATTTATGGCTTGAGTGATGCCCTTAATCAGTAGAGCAGTATTTTTCCTTTCCCTTTACTTTTCACTCTTCAATTTAACAGGCTGGTCCTCATCCATGGGCTATCGAGAACTTTGCCATGGTGGCAAAGTACCCATCTGCTCAAATACTTGCACAGGTTTGTAAAGTCCTTCTTTTCCAATGATTGATACAACAATGGGAATAAGAGATTTATTCTTTTCCCACTATTTCTCCTATTAGATACGTTTCTCTCAGTTCAGGGCCAAAATTTAAGTTCGAAGTGAATTCTAGTGCTGCAGGATCTTTACTCTTCTGGAGCCATAAAGTCCGGAACAGATTTTCAAGTGTACAAAGAGCTGGCAGGTCTTTCGGGGCTCGACTTTGCATACGCGGATAATACTGCTGTATATCACACAAAGGTTGTCATCTCAATTCCTCTGGATTTCTTTTATTCTTACACCTTTGGTGTTCTAGCAGTGGATTTTGTTTACAATTTCTACTTGGGTTATACTACCAACATGTTTTGCGGATTCAGAAATCACGAATACCGCACAGGCCTCGAACTTCTTTGATCTGAAGTTCAAATCATGGCCATCAAAGTTTGTGGCTGGTAATGAATCTCATAATCAGAACTGATATAACCAGTAAATGGGCCCCAGATATAAGTTGGCAGAGTATTCAGGTCTTTTGGTAGATCACTCAATCATATGAACAGTAGGGTACAAAATTCCACTTCCTGCTAAACAGTTGTGGAATTGTCTCAGTGTCGTGCTGATGCTTGAGTTGGAAATATGTGGGTAGATGTGCATGAGGAGGGTAGACGTGCATATGAAAATCCTTAATCCTATATCTACCTACATCATGCATGTTTGAGTTCAATATGGCGTTCGGGGAAATTGTTCCAGCCTTGTTTGTCTACCTACACCATGCATGGTGATAACTCTCTCATGTTTTGAAGGACTTGGAAATTAAGAGTATATATTTCTTTTGGATTTATAAGTCACTGATTATCATAATATTAAAATTTGTCGGAGCAGGTAACTTTGTTGGTCGAGGTGGATGACACGGGTTTCACCCTTAAGATGGTATGGGAATATAGTACTTGGGGGGTGAAAGAACAATGATACTAAACTGTGGTTGCATGAATCGAAAGGGAGGTAGGGGAAGAGCAGGAGTTGGGGAGGAATGGCATGTTTTTTGCTCGGTGCTAATCAATACATTGACATAGTAATACATATTGGAGATTGATGTCTTGCAAATTGTTCATTCTTTTGTGTGCAGATGTAGATAAATATTATGCAGAATCGAATTACTAAAATTAACTTGAGTTATTTTTCTTTCTATAACCTGATTCCTATTCTAGATTTTCTCTTGCTCTGTAGCTTCTTTTTTGTTATATTGGAATTTATATGCTTGAGAGGTGCGAGGTTCTATCCTAATTGGGAGCGAGGTTCTGACAGTTCTTTCCACAAGTCATGGAATTGAGATTTTGTCACCCACACTAGGACTTTCATTCAACTAAGATTAAAAGTTATTTTTGTTTACTTGTTCAATTGTTTGTCTTCACTCTTCTTTTTTATTTATTTAATCTAGATAACAACAAAAAATATCTGAGGCAATGAAATTTTTGTTGTCTCTAGTTTATTTGCTTAGAATAACTGAAATGGTTTCTTAATGCAGAATGACAAATTAAAGCTTTTGAAACCGGGTTCACTTCAGCATCTTGGAGAAAATATGCTTGCGTTTCTGGTTCACTCTGCTGCTTTCTCTCGTATCCCTAATGACAAGGCAATTGCAGCAGGCCAAAAGGCTGGCCAGGACACTGCTGTATATTTTGACATTTTGGTACCTTAATGAACTCTGAAACTCGATCATTGTTCTTGGCTTGACCTTTTGTTTTCTCCTTGACCACTGTTTCTGTTCGGCTGGTAAATTTTACTGCCTCAAAATCAAGTTTCCATGGGTGTCATTCTCTAACAATTGTTTAATGCCAATTCTCAGGGAACTTACATGATCGTATTCCGTCAGCGTTTTGCCAATCTGCTTTATAATTCAGTGATTATGCAATCACTTATGATATGGACCACATCACTGCTAATGGGTGGTTATTCAGCTGCAATTTCATTGGCCTTGTCATGTTTGAGTGTTATCCTTATGTGGATATGTTCATTGAGTTTATCCGTTCTTGTTGCCTTTATTCTACCACTTATATCTTCAACACCAGTGCCCTTTGTTTCAAGTCCATGGTTGGTATTTGGTCTATTCGCTGCTCCTGCGCTCCTTGGGGCATTGACTGGCCAATATTTGGGTTATCAAATTCTCCACACATATTTAATGAATGTATCTTCCAGAAGAAGGGGTAATTTGTCTCAGGTAGTTCAAGCTGATTTGGCCAAGTTGGACGCTGAAAGATGGCTCTTTAAATCTGGTTTGGTGCAGTGGTTTGTCTTGCTGCTGATTGGAAACTATTATAAGATCGGGTCTTCCTATTTAGCTCTTGTTTGGCTAGTCTCACCTGCCTTTGCATGTAAGTTAAAATTTACTAGTATTATAGTTTGGGTAATGAAAACATGAACATTGGTTTTCTGGGAAGTACATAAATAGGCACCCTGATTTCTAATAAAAGTCTAAATGAGATATAATCATCCTTCTATGAACAGTGTCTGGAATGTCTGATATAGACATGTCCAGCACTCTATAGGAGGCGAAATCAATTTTTTTTTGTAAAGGTAAAGGTAGCTCTTTTTCATTCATGGTCTGGGATTTGATATAATATTTGTCTTTGCTGTTCACTAATTCTAAATTTTGGAATATGTAGATGGTTTGCTTGAAGCAACCTTATCCCCTGCCCGATTGCCGAAGCCGCTCAAGACTATTACACTGCTGATGGGCCTATCTCTACCCTTTCTAATTTCTGCTGGCATGTTTATTCGGCTGGCCGGCACAATAATTGGCACTGTAGTTCGTTTCGACAGGTGAATGCATTGTCACTTAATTGAACCATGCAAGAATCTAACTAAAATCAGGTCCTTGTGTTCTGATTTAATTTTAGTATTACTTTTTTTTTTTTGCCATTCAGTAATCCTAATCTACACTATCCTGGGGGGGGGGGGGGGGGGGGGGGGGGGGCTTTCGGGGCCTGGAACCCTGCCCATGTGCATGGGAGTATGTAAGGGAGGCCAACTCCACTCCACTCCACTTGCAATTTTAGTATTACTTGATCTTGTCTATTCGTAGTTCTTTAAATATGCTGGGTAAGATGTAGTATCACATTAAAGTGTGACAGGATAAAACGTCAAAAGAGAATTCCACAGAAGTGAGGGTGTATTGTTGGCTTTTCTTCCATTGGGTATGCCATGTTCGTCAATCGCAAGGCACCAATCTTGTGCGCGAATGCGAAAGAGGTGGTCTACATGCTTATGTTTTGTTGGTTGACTAAGATTTAAGATTCTTCTGATCTGTATCATGGTATAGTGTAACAGTGTTCATGCTCTTCATATATCACTAGAATGGCAAGGTTAAGCTCCTTCTGGTTTGAACTACATGTCAGTTTGGTCTTTCTATTTCCACTTTACGCACATAGGACCTCAATGTTTACATTTTATTCTTGTCCGATGTGGGCTTCTCGTCTGGTTCTATCAGGAATCATAGTGGTATATAAGGTGTATCTGTGATACACATGTAGAAATTCAAGTTAATATGTGAATCACTCAATGCAAACCTATGAAACTACAGGCGGTTCAAATGTGTTCTAAGTGATATTTAAGTATTAGAGGGTGTGGAGTCACTTTGCAACTTTAACTCTCCCTTAAAATGTTACACCCCCTTGAATATATGACATGCCAAATCGTGGAAAGACAGGAAAATATGTCATGCATGGTTCTCAATAGGTGACGACAAATACAATGTCTTTCTGAAATTTTCTAAATCTTGAAATAAAAGACAATCCAACTGCTCATTTCTGCTTTACTACTTCATACCTCGAAGTAATTATTCAGTGGTATTTTTGTGTCAGTTAAGTGGAATACCATACCGCGACAACATAGCTTTTGTATGGCACCACTTTTCGCAGTTTTAGTCTGCCTAAATGGATTATGAATCTGATGATTTGTTTTTAGTAACTGCATATATAAAATCTATTGTCCTGTTGATTTCTTATCAAATTTTGCAGTTTTGATAATGACAGTTGCCTTGCCTTGTATGTGCAGGAACCCTGGTAGCACCCCTGAGTGGCTGGGAAATGCAATACTTGCTATATATATTGCCATCATCATATGTTTGACGTTGGTGTATCTGCTTTCATGTGTTCACTTTTCAGGTTTCTATTTGTACAAATTATGATCTTTTCTGCAACAGATATGGCATCTCAAAGTTTTTCACACCCAGTCCTATGACAATATCAATTGCTACTAAAGAGCGAGGTTAAATGTCCAAAACAGGAAATACAACGAGTGGTTTACCTTACTCATGTCATGGTCTAAAGTAATGAAGTTATTGTGGCATGTAAGGGGGTACCTCTTCTTGCGTGCATATTTGTGTGAGTGACCGAGGGAGATCTGCTATGCCTGGAGATTTGGTTAACAAATGGAGGATGTATGTACTCTGTTGGAGTTTGTCCCACATCGGTTAATTATCTCCTCCAAAACTAGTATATGAGCCTGGGCGGCCTCTCCATTCATTGCCAATTTATTTTGAGTTGGATGCTTTAACATACTCAATGCTTTGCTGCGATAGTTGGATGATTAAGCTTAATTGGGAACTGATGTCAAGGAAAGGTCTAGTTGAATGTTTTTTATGCTCTGATCCTAACTGCCATAATGTGAGAGTATATTGCTGTTTGGCAAGCAGGCAATTTCAGTCTGAGAACGACAGAATACGGCCCGTTTTGTGCATTTAAACAAGGAACACTTCGAAGTTAAGAAACACCGTCATTTCTTAGAAGATGTTGTCTGCGCCAGATACGGACACGAATCCGATACTGTCCAACAAATATCCAACGCTCATCCATATGTCTCTTATTATATATGTTATTGTTTGCAGCACTGAATGATATATGAATGTTTGAATAATGAAATATAGTTTTATATCTTTAGGCAGTGTTACATGGTATTTGTAACTTTATCTCTATTCACCACATACAGTATAAATAGAAATCTATTACAATGTATTCCCGGTATGCAGTGTCTGAATTTCTTGGAAGTTACTGTGTGGCCATGTCTGTGTCTTGTCTTGTGTCTATCTTTGTGCTACTTAGCTCCAATCTATGTCCTTCGTGACTGTTTAACAGATGGTCAGAATCATCTGACCCATCTAAATGACTGCAGTTCCAGTGTGGAGTGCCCAGATTAAATTGCTGGAGTTAGCTTAGAGTATGTTGGCAGAAAATGCTAATACACTAGCGCATTAGGTATTGGAGCCAGCGTTCCCCAATTTGGTACCTTAGACACTGGCAGGGCAGCTAGTACAAGTGGAAAGCTATTGATATAGGCATTGATTGAAAGTTTATGGAAGAAATGGTAGCCAGTAGCCACCAAATCACGTGATAACTAAATTGGTAGTAAACACTGACCAAACCTCAGCCTCAAATTGCACCCATATTTCTCTGCCTAACTTTTTTAATATCCTTCATGTTTCTTATACTTTTTGTTGTGCACAATTAATGTCTGTCTTCATAAACGTAGTCTCACTTCTTTGTGTAAATATTTCCTAGATGCAAAGACATCAATCATCCTTGCAACTTGTCTTTTGTTTGGGCTCTCTATTGCTGCAGTATTATCTGGTATCATCCCACCATTTACAGAAGACACCTCCAGAGCTGTAAATGTAAGTATCAGCCAGTCTTTAGTATCAGTACTGAACAAAATCCTTACGATACTTGTGTCAATTAGGTTTCGTACGACTATCCAACTTGTGTGGCATTTGTGCTATGTTCGATCTTGATTTTGTCAAGGTAAAGGAACAACAACTAAATCGAATCAAGTATAGTAAATGTCGTTCAATTTTGTAATAGTCCTAGTTCTACCTTAGAGCAATAACATTCCGGTTTATCCTTGAACTATTGTCTGATGTGGGCTAGTTTTTTAGTACTATTTATTCTCTTGCGGAGTTGTGATTAATCAGCAATGCTAGTATCTTGGAAAACTAATAAAATGTTTTATGATTCTCAGGTTGTGCATGTTGTGGATACAACAGGAACGTATGGTGAAAAGCTAGAACCTAGTTCTTATGTTTCTCTATTTTCAACAACCCCTGGGAAGTTGACAAAGGAGATTGAACAGATTGGAGAAGGCTTTGTTTGCGGTAGAGATAAGGTCCTTGATTTCGTTACCTTTTCAGTAAAATATGGTTGCTGGACCGAAGACAATGTCGAAGGTGGGTGGAGTGAATTAGATATTCCCACACTGCATGTCGAGAGTGACACAAAAGCTGACGACAGAAACACACAAATTTCAATCGATACAAAAAGTTCCATACGATGGTCTCTTGCTGTTAATACAGAAGAAATTGAGGACTTCAAGTTGAAAGGTATTATACATAATGGTGAATTTCTTCTGTATTGTTTCTCACGTCCTGATTTTCAGAATCTCTGAGTTAATGACTACAACACTTTCTGATACATTCTTGCAGTCCCCTCACTTCTGTAGAGTACACAGTCAGTAATTTTTTTGTTGAAGCACTTGGAGAACCACTCGACTTTAACCCAACTTAAATAGGCCTGTAGTTTAAGATGAATTGTGTATATACTTTGATGCGAGGAATAAACCAATCTTGAATATTCTTTTCCTCGCTCAAGCAATCGTTGGATGATCCTCTATCATACTTATCATGATTCATGGCAGAAAACAATGCTCACGGTCTACCTGTTCGTGGATTTTTGTAGATCAAATGTGCCAGATTTATGTAGTCAGTTCTTTTGAAATGTCCAAAAATTGTCATTAGAATAAAGTTAGGGACATGGACTCCACAAATCCAATACGAGTTGTAAAATGAGAGGTAGTTCAGTTTATGAGACGCCCAACGGTTCTTTAACTAATTTAAACTAGGATGTTGATCATGTACTTCTACCGTGTATAGCAATATTAGCTCTCTCTCAAATTTTTTATTTTGCTGCACGCAGATAGCACCGAGGAGTTGATTCCACTGGGTGGCAAGAGCAGTACAGATGGATGGCACATTATTCAGTTTTCAGGTGGGAAGAGTGCACCTAAAACTTTTGAGCTGTCCTTATATTGGGCCAACAATTCAACCAAAGTGATTCAGCAGAATGACAAGAGAACGGATCGACATCTCCTCCTTAAGTTGAGAACCGACGTTGACAGATTGACACCAAAAGCTGAAAGAGTTCTCGAAAAGCTCCCTTCCTGGTGCTCGCTATTTGGGAAATCTACATCTCCCCACACGCTGGCTTTCTTGAGTAGTCTACCAGTTAATTTTTAGTTTTAACACGTTTTTTAACGCCCACGACATGCACGGACAGATAGGAGAAGGTTTATTGTAAACGTTGAAATACGTTTTGAAAAAAATAAAATTCCCAGATTTCATTTCTTTCAGCCTATATATATGTAGTGAGTCTCTGCTCTGACTTACGAACTGGTTAATTGTGGTTTCTTTTACCGAAATTTTCTGGAAACGCAATTTTGATATTGGTGTCTTGTAGTGGTGATTTTCTATGTTTTCATTAGTGCTAGACAGGATGAAAAATGTGGAAGGTGAGTCTCTGCTTGACTTACAATGTGGAAGGTCTCCCTGCTAATTAACTTAATACAAAGGAAGGATGAAAAATGTATCAACCTTTGATGGACCATAGGAAAAAAAAAAAGGGTCACATCTTTGGTCTCTCTCTCTCTCTCTCTTTTTTTTCCTTCCCCAGATCCCGTCACATCTTATCATCTTTTCTAGACTCGACTGTATATATCTCTCCCATTTATCCGTAATCCACCCTCTTTTCTGCATCAGAGACAATCATCACCCTCTTCCGACAACGCCGCCCATAGAGTAGGAAAGTTCTGATTATGAGTTTGGGTTTCGAGTTTACGAGGGATTTGGTTACAATGGATCTGGATCTGTTTCTTTAGATGGCTGTTAGGAATTGGACCAAGTTGAAGAATATCAATAGTTCATGGACCAAATTGAAAGAACATTTATCACGGGATGAAATACTCATAACTCATAGAGATGAAAACTGTAATTTACCGAACAATAATTATTCAACCACACGTACTCACACAAACACTTTATACACATTCACATTTTTTTGGTGGGTTCCATACATACTGAAGGTGTAGTGTGTGTGGACCTCAAATGTTAATGTGAGTGAGTTTGTGTAAATGTTTGTAGTTGTAAAATGATTGTTTACCGAGAGAGTTTTTTTTCCTTTTTTTTATCCCTTAAACTATGCACATTTTCTCTACTTAATCCCTAAATTATCAATTTGATGATTTTATCCCCCCTCAACTATCATACCGTTACATACTTAGTCCAATAGATAACGAAAATTAGAAATTTGGATGAAAAATGTCATGTAAGGCCCCGTTTGGACTCCTATAAAGTAGATATTTGATTATGAGAGCCTTAGAAATAAAAATTAATAATGACCCTTTAGGATAAAATGATTAAAAAAAAAGATATTTGCACTGGTTCAAAACAAATTGAAAATTGGAGCACTTAATTTTTTTATAAGGTTCATATATTATAATCTTATGTGACATTTTATAGAGACTGACACATACATAATTTTTTTTTTTAAAAGACTGAATTCTTTATATAAAATTTTTGACTGTTTCTATATTAAAAATATGGTTAAAAATTAAATGAACCAATTTTCAATCAGTGTGAACCGGTGAGAAGATCTTATTTTTCTGATCATTTTATGCTAAAAGGTTATTGTTAATTTTTTTCTAGAGCTCTCATAATCAAGTATTTGCTCTAAAAAGTCCCAAATAAAAAGCAGATATTTAATTATGATAAAAATTAATCATGACTCTTTAGAATAATATGATCAGAAAATTAATATATTCGCACCGTTCCAAACAGATTGAAAATTTGAGCACTTAATTTTTTTAAAGGTCTGTATACTAAAAAATATGGTTAAAAAATTAAGTGCTCCAATTTTCAATTTGTTGAAATCGGTGCAAATGTCTTTTTTTTAATCATTTTTTCTAAAGGGTTATAATTAATTTTTATCTCTAAGACTTTCATAATCAAGTATCTTCTCTACAGGGTCCCAAATAGGGCTTATATGGGATTTTCCGTCAAAATTCTTAACTTTCGTTATCTATTGGACTAAGTAGGTAACGGTATGATAGTTGAGAAGATGAAATTGGCAAATTGATAATTTAGGAATTAAGTAGAAAAAGGGCACTGCTATTCGCAGCCTTTTATTTTCTCCCATAACCCACAACATTTCGATAAATAGTTGTTGAAAATCATACATAACATTTCGGTAAATAGCTGTTGAAAACAAGATTATATTTCGGTAACTACATGTCGAAAATATGTTCAACTTTCGGTAAACAACTGCAGAATATACATTTTCGGTAAATAGCTGTTGAAAAAAATATTATATTTCAGTAATTGAATGCTGAAAACATATCTCAATTTCGGTAACTAACTGTCGGGTATAATTGAAAATTTTTAACGGGTTATGGGAGAAAATAAAGGTACGTGAATAACAGCGCCCTAGAAAAAATGTGCATAATTAGGGAATAAAAAAGAAAAAAACTCTTACCGAAAATATCTAATAACCTCTCTCTTCCCTCTTATCTGGAAAACGCTGCTAACGACATAGATAATCGAGTATAGATTATACATAGATTTTGTTGTGTGATTCACCATGGATCTCACATAAATGATTCGAGTCGTCCATTAAATCTAAAAAAAAATTACAAGGGTCTCCGGAAAAAATCAGCTCAATCCGATATCTATAAGTACTTGATCTAATCATCTAATTTTTCATTTAGATTTTCGGAAAATGAAAAGTTAGATGATTGGATCAAATACTTATAGTTATTGGATTGGGTTGAATTTTTTTGAAAACTCTTGAAAAAATGTTTTACATTTAATGAATGATTTGGATAGTTGGTGTGGGACTCATGGTGAGCCCCACAATAAAATTTGTGCACATTTTGTGCACTATTTCTCTGTGGAGACACACTTACTGTATCTGAAAACTTGCAATCAGAGATGGAATTATGAACTGTAGCTTGTACACTGTAGTGCCTCCCCCCTCCCCCCCCCCCCCCCCCCCCCCCCCCCCCTTCTCTCTCTTGGAGGCAAATTCAGTATTTTGGAGAGTGAGAGATGCAAACCGTGCCTTTGGGAATGTCCATGAACGGTCTCCCTCTCAACTCGAGTTCAACTTCTATTAGTACTAACAAGCTAAAGTTACCCTTTCCTTCTAGACTCTCTCTCCCCGCGGACGAACCCTTTCTCTTTCATCCATCCAATTCAGGTACCTCTCTCTCTCTCTCTCTCTCTCTCTCTCTCTCTCCTTAACGCTGCTGGCTTTTTTTGCTTATTGGAGTCTCATATTTCTATAATCAATTCGATCCCCACAATTGGGTTTAAGAAAATTTGAAAAAAGATGGAGTAATTACTTAAATTGGCTCTTGCCAACCAGTAGTCGGCCGGCCACATTTATAAATTAACCTGATCCGATAGTATTATGCTACCTCCCTCCCAAAAAGATTGTCGTCCGCAAAACTAGAACTTAAAAATTTTAAAAATAATGCTTGTCTGTCGAAAAAATTCAAACTTTTTGCCCCTAGTTACTAGCTATCATTGAGTTCTAATTCTTCGAAAAAAGGTTGAATTTTTCTTGACAAATGTATATTTTTTAAGTTCTGATTTTTTGGAACGGACAATCTGTGTGTGGGACGGAGAAAGCCAGCTAAATTTTACTTAACACTAGCTTTAGATGGTTGGCCTGTTTGGGGAGTAGCTATTCAGCGTTCCCCCAACCATTTACTTAGCGACAATTACAAATATGCGGTTCTGGATGTTATCATTCACTTTCGTTTGTCGAGTGGTTTGTAGACGAGGAGTTACCAACGTTGGCCCTGTTTGTCTAGTGGTTTTGTTTGCGGGGAGTACCATGTACCCAATAAGTGGAATTTAAATGAAGGGTATTGACAGATTTATTCAGTACGAGTAGTAACTTAGAAATAAGATTTGATTGCTTACATATGAATTCAATTTTCAATTTGAAATCTCTGTCATGATGGATTTGACATAATCATTTAGTAGGAGTGGTTTGAAATCCTTCATGATAAATAAGTCCAAACTGTGTACATCTCGTTTACCTCTATACCATCTTCCACTCTTGTTTCAAAACTACCCTATACCTATATCCTCTATCTTTTTGTTGAAATTGGACATCGCCTTCATTTGAAATCCATAAATTTTTAAAGGAACCTAAGAATTTTTATCTTAACCCAAACCTTAGAAGGTCCAAAATTTGCCAAGTTCATTCTGGTCTTAAATTCTGCTTAAAATGTTCCACTTTTCAACTCAATTGGAACTCCTTTGTTGATATAGTTTGTCTGTGTTTTTCTTCTAGGCCATGGAGAATCTTGTCATTGATTCTGTGTTTGATTGTAGGGATGCGTTGCAGAGCCAGTCAAGTGGTTGAATTTTTCCCAACTGTGTTGCCCGAAATAGTTGTCCGAGAGGCCAAGCTAGAGGACAGTTGGGAAGTGGCTGAAACCCATTGCAGCTCCTTCTTCCCTGAATATTCGTTTCCGTTAGATTTTCTTCTAAGGATTGATAGGATGTTGGCCACGGCTACACTATCAAGATTCAGTGTGCCTAATGGTTGTCGGAGAACTTGTCTGGTTGCTGTTTTGGGCAGCTCAGGTGATGATACTTTCCTATTTGGAAATGAAGACATAGAAAACGGAGGATGTGCTGCTAGAAGTTTGAATAGAGGGTATGTAGGTGGGATATTAACTCTGGATACCATGGCTAATTTTCTGCCGAGAAAAGGACCACTTCGACAGAGAAGGTGAGAGCAGTTTTGTTTCCTTAGCTTTGCAGCTATTTCTGACAATTTTGAATTTTGTGTGTTTTATCTTGCAAATGCAACTTATGTGATATGATTTCTGTTCCGCAACTTACATGATATTGTTGCCAGAGAGCTCTGAATTGCTTATCGTATTGAATTCCATGACCTGGGATCGGATTCTCTAGTTAACGAAGTTCTACCTATAGATCTGATCAATGTATCAATCTTGTTAATATGGTTCTTACAGATAGATTGACAATGCTAATCTTATGTTTAGAGCTCGATAGTGATAAGCATGGGAGACAAGAAAACCAAGTGAACATATTTCTACCTCTATAGGATAAAGTGGTTTCTGTACAAGTATGGCCTAGCATTATGAAATTCAGTTCCCTTGCTGGGAATAGCGTTGTTGACTTTCTCAAACAATTCTGGCCTTTAGGGCCGAACCATGCAAACCTCGCGGTTTCTCTATCTTGCTTTTGTGTTTTCTTGAAATTTTTTTTTTTTTTTTTTGCACTAGACTAACACAATCATTTTCTTGAAAATTTGTTGGTAGTTTGTGAGTCACGTGACCTTAAGTAAATCTTCCACTGTTTTACAACCAATTCTCCATCCATTTTTCTCCTGGTTGTTGGTTACGTCTATGGCCTGTAGTGAATTTTGCTGGCTTCTGATGTCAGGTTTTGTGACCACAAGTTGTTTATCATGTGTTCGACTCTTGTAGACTTATACCTTCTCACATGCTAAATAGTGTTGTGGCATCTGGCTACATTAAGTCTCCAAATAGTAAATAGCTTGTATTGAAGATTCATAAAATCAGAGGAGCTACTCTTAGACGAAATGATCGCTGAATACTCAAAAACCACCTATAAAAGATTCGTATAGTATCCATTCCTTGTTGAAGGGTTTCAGGAGGTCTTGGGAGCCTATTTTATCTTTGCATTTTGCATTTTGGATTGTGAATTTTAGATTATGGTCAGAATGGATTATGAACGTGTAGAGTGTTTGGGAGATATGTGCAAATAGATTTTGCAACATGAGTAGTTTTTGTTGGGGGAGATATGTGCATCTGCTGTTTACGGTTGCATATTGAGAAATGAACTATAAGATTTGTGTTTGGTAAATGAACTATAAGATGTTCATCAAAATTGTTGGGTCTGTTTCTTAGACTTCCTTAAAGAAAGAGTACTTTTCTCACACGTCAGGAACTAATTTTGCCATTCAGGACTGGAATTGCGTACATATCAAATGTGGCAGTTCGGGAGAGATTCCGACAGAAGGGGATAGCTAAAAGGCTTGTAGCAAAGGCAGAGGCTCAAGCCAGGAGCTGGGGCTGTCGTGCCATTGCGTTGCACTACGACATAAACAACCCTGCAGCCACAAAGTTGTATACAGGCCAGGGGTACAGATGTATCAAAGTGCCAGAAGGCGCTAAGTGGCCTCGACCAAAGACTGCTCCAGATGTCCAGTTCAAGTTCATGATGAAGCTTCTACATACCTCTACCACTCTTTAGATAAAAAAGAGACATGTACTTGAAACACAAAAAACCATTAAAAGATGATGGTTAAACTAGGTATTTGAGATGGTATGTTGTGTGTATATGTACAGATTAGCGGCAGATCTTGAAGCCTTGTATTTAGTCGGAAAGTACCAAAGAGCATATATGTCAGTTGTGTTTGGGTGCAAACTGCTGAGTATTCTCGTGCTTCTCCTCCGGGGTTTATTTAAGTATGAGAACATTTGCTCAAGATAATGGGATTTCCCCTGTATCTTCTTCAGCTGCGAAGATGGAAATTGAACTCGGTTGAAATAACGATTGCATTACTTTGGGAGAACGGGTTTGAAAACGATGTAGAAGAAGAACTATAAGAAGTGCTGGGCTTTGGCAATGAGATTGTAGAGAGGCTAACACAGAACCAAATCAAAATTGTAATACATAACTCCCAAAAAGAATATCCTGATGTCGATCATAACTCTATAGCCACATTATTTGGCAAGATCATCTCAGTGAAGACTGGTGCCAACCATGGAGCTCCAGTACCAGATTGTACGCAAATCAGCCGTACCAAATGTGAAATTTCTCTTCTAAGACATGGAAGGTATTCCACATTACGATACTCGGACATATTTGTCCAAGGCAGATGTATCTAAAGCAGGGAACTCATCAACAGCAGCAAGGACAGCAAGCCCGAGTTTGACAGCATCTTCATCACTTGGTGCCTACAATGTTTGTCAATTTCAGTTAGTTCTGTACTTAAACGCAGAACAGAACATTTACAGAATGATGTGACCGAGCGCCCCCATTCTACAGCTAATAGAACATCAAGATGCCATTTCTAATCACAAGAATGCCACCACCACATCATTCGATTCCGTAGAAAATTCCTGGAAGAATAGTAATTTCCATAACTTTATAAGCTGATAAAGCAGTGGAGAGTGTTTTCCTACCTCAATGTTAAGGGGCAGAACAGGATCATGAAGTGAGAGTCTCAGAAGGAACCACCCTCCATAGCCAGAAGCTCTGACCTGTGTTTTCCAGCCAGCAAATTCCGCAAACAAGCAATGTCATTACATTGGGAACTACAGTATGATAACAAAAATGCAACTTTATGTGAACACATACAAGAAAACAGACGTGCTAATTAACCAAACTACCACTTTGTTGCAGTAATTTTGGCCACATGGCATGTGATATTGAATAATAATGCAACTATCTATAATAAACCGACAGCATAATGCAAAGCTTATGCCATCAAAATGCGAATCCAGGAACAGGAGGGATGCTACTGTAGCAAATAATTATGTTATCAACATTACATTTGAAATTTCCAGAACAGCTGTAATCATGATTAATTGAACAAGAGAAGATAAAAAGCAAACAATCCCCGAAACCAAGACTATATTGCCAATTCACGAGAGCGAAACTTACGCCTTCGTAGTTAACTGGGGCTTTCTGAAGCTTAGGATCTGACTCTGTAATGTTCTCCATGTGTTTCAGCACGGCCTCTCCATATTCCCGGAAGGACCTGAAATCACCAGTTTACAATTTACCTTTGACTTACTACCCAGGCAATTTTCAGACAATAATCAGTAGCGTACCCTCCTTTAAGATCTGGATGGCTCTGATCAATCTTTAGTCTCAGTTCAACAGCAACAGCAGGTTCCTCCAGGCCTTCCATCAACTCAGTCAAAACTTTACTGTCACCACAAACTCCCGAAGCTCTGGCAGATGCAAGCTTGTTCAAGAGCTTGACCTACAAGTGGTGCCAAATGGAAGAAGAGAAAAAGTGGGGGAGGAAAAAGAAACAGGGCAAAAATGGTAAGGTTAACACTGTACAACAGGTAAATTTACATGCATTAGGGGAAAAAAAACCTAAGAATTTATGATGCTTCTCTTGCTTAGTGCTACATTTATTAAGTAAACTTCACAATTACAGAAGCAATCAAAGCCTACCATAAGGTATGCACCATCATCGAGCCAGTGATTCTCCTTCAGAGCTCCATGCCCACTGGTTTCAATAGCCAGGTGAGACTCCTCACCAACTAAATTCTGCAAAATTAGTTCGCAATATAAAATCTGGAGAAGATGATTATACTCTATAGACGTGATGTATAAAGAAAGACAAATTAGTGGTTGATGTTTTCGGTTAGTGAATGAGCATTACTTCTTTTCTAGTTAATCCTCGAACCTTTTCAACCACGATCTCAGATAAGAACAAGGGTCCAAGGTGAAAAAGGGTTTTCTAATGGTGAAAAACAGAGACATCAATAAAGCAGTAACTTCTTTTATCCCTAGATCTCATACCACATTAGAGGTGCCACCCAGTTCAATTTTACTCTGGGCTATTTTTGCCGTTCTGCTGAGAAGCAGGAGATTGAAGAGGGAACTCAACCACATGGAAAGGTGGAAAAGATGCACAACTACTTCCGACGCAGGAACTCAACTACCGCAAGTTTAATACCATCTTTGAAGAATGTATCCGAATTGAGCATGTTCGAAATTGTTTTGTTAAGACTTTCTTACTAGTACCCAAATCCACCATCCATTCATCCTTGCATGTTGCACATTCCGACTTAACACATAGCCCTTGACAGAGCAGAATGGTGAAAAATGATTAGGAATAGAAGACAGAAGGCTTGGTTTAGTTAGTGTATATTGCCCATTTGGAGAAAATAATGAAAAAAGGAGAGAGATTAAATGACTGAGGGCAACAAGTGTGAAAGAATAACCAATCCTATGAGCTCATAAAGTTATTCGGCTTGCTGCCATGGTATACTGAATCCAGATTCCACAGACCATTCATTCTCATGCATTTTCCTTTGACCCATTGTACAGATAGGAAAAAAATAGGAAAAGAGGAAAGGGACATCTTTCAAGGACAATAAGTTGAAAGCAGCATCCAAATCCCCCTAAACCAACACAGTACCAACATAATCCCCAGTCCCCAAAAAGAAAAAGGACATTCTTAACTTAACTTGAATGCCATGTTAAGGGAAGAACCACAGTAGCCGATCAAAAACAAAAGGGAAGAACCACAGTAAAGGTAACACGTAAAAGTGACACTTCGCATGGGTGAACGGAACACTTTAATTACAATCCTGTTAAGTGTTTTCTGTTCTAATTCAATTTTTTGATGCACTGAGAAAATAGAACATCATTATTCTTGCAATCACGTCTTCATGTGTGATGTCCTCTTATAGATGTTTTATGATGTATGCTGTTTCCCTTACTGAAACATTTTCCTCTGTTTGTACTTCTTCTTTTGGAAGTTAACATTCAGTCTCTAAAGCAGGAAATTTTTGGGACCATCAACCACTGGTTTTCTGAAGTTGTAGTAACAAGTCATGTCCACAGAAATACCTTTTTATGATGCCCTAATGAGTTGATAGAATCAATACTTTCTTGACTGCGTGTGAAACAATTGTGAAAGGGGTTGTAGGGATTAGTCTGAGGTGCGGGCAAGCTCGCCCGGGGGACACCCTTATCAAAAAAAAAAGACGACTTTCTAAACCTCAGTTGTCTTGGACTGGTACGTGTAGGCAAAGCTCCATCAAGTTCACAACTTGTTTCTTGTGGAACATCAAAAAGTAGCAAACAGTAACATTGGCGATGATGAGAATAATATGATTGACATAATGTTACAAGGTACCAGACGAATTGCTTCATCAATGACATTTTTGTAGCCTCTTTTGAACCTGTGGTGCTTCCCTCCTGAGAGAATTATACAAGTTCTAACATCATTCTCATGAGAAGGTTATGTCAAGCAATTTCATTCTTCTTACCAAGTTTTCCTTCAATGAACGCCGTTAACCCATCCGAGGTCACACTGTCTGTGACGATTGTTGTTCCTGGATGCTAATATCACAATAAAACCACAAGGTGAATACAATGCACAACAAATACATTCTTTCCCTCCCCTTTTCACGTGGAAGGATTCAACAGGACCAGGATGTAGAAAGCGACAGTAATATGAACGGCCAAATGAAGGGAACTTACTTCCTCAAGAACGATGGCAGACATTAAAGCAATCAGACGATTTCGATTCAACTCACGGCCAGTGGAATCCACAGCAGCAGATCTGGGAGAAATTCATGCAATCAGAAAATATAAAAAATATGCATGCTAAATGAGCACATGGACTGTAGAGACCTTTACCTGTCAACATCTGTATCAAAGATAATTCCCAAATCAGCCTTGTTATCGAGTACAGCCTGAGTAATAGCTTTCATTGCTGCCTTGTCCTCCGGGTTAGGAATATGATTAGGGAACAAACCTGACGTCAAAATTCATTACCATCATTTTTTTTTAAAATTGAGATTGTCCTCATGACATGCAAATGTACATACTCCCAGAAATTTTCCAGATTAACACTTACCATCTGGCTCCAAGAACTGACTGCCAGTAGTAATCGCCCCCAGAGGCTCAAGCACCTTTGCCTGATGTCCATGAAAACAGAAAACGTCTTGTTACTTTAAGGAATATGGAAAGCATGATGTTAATCTAAGTGAAGACACTGTTTTAATCAATACTAGAGCCTAGAGCGATGATATTTCCCACTAGAAGAGGATTAATTCAACTCAAAGGTCAATGAATCTGAAAAATAAACTTCAGGAATGCACAACAATGTATGTCAAGCTATAAAACAAAATCTTGTTGGAAGGCGAGGATTACAAGGGTGCTTGAACCATGGGGAACAGGTCAATGTGAAAGATGTCCCATGTGCAAGTGGGGCAACTCTCTCTGCCTCTCAGAGACTGGAACCAGAGGCGGCAAACACAATATAAACTGGGACAAGTTAGACAGAAATCTGGAATCCAGATTGTGGCATCACTCTTCAAAATTTTCAGAGTAAACGGAGGTTACACTTATAGAGAGAGGATACTCTTCTTCATGCAATAAGGGGGGAAATTCAACTAACTATAGTTGAAACTTACAGCGAAAAATCCTCCTGCTCCATTCCCCGCATCAACAACAATATGAAACCCATCAAGTGGCTTCTCTGAGAGAAGAAAAAAAGAAGTTATAGTGATTGTGCAGGTTTTATGCAGGTAAAAGTGAGCGGCCAAATTTAACGCTCAAAATAAGCACTGCAAGAAGTGAAGAAGAAGAGAAGTGATGATTAGCAAAATAACCGAATACATTAGGAGAGCTATTTACGCAATCAAATGTTCAAATGGATTTGTACTACGTATTTAGGAGGAAGACATTGATTCTCATGATTCCTTTTAGTATTTCATAACACAAGAAACTACAAATCATTTCGGGTCATAGTACCGATATTTCCTGCAGCTTTGCGAACTGCTGCTACAAGATCAGATGTATAAATATCCATGTAATCAACTCTCTTTACAGATGAAGCAGCTTTTCGTTCTGCATCTTTCATACTTTCAACTGCGAAATTAATGTAAATATTTGCAGCCCGCTCCAATATGTCCTTAATATCTGCTTTCCCAAGCCCTCCAGCATTTGTGAAGAATTTGAATCCATTCCTGTTGTAAGGAAGATGACTCGCTTTTTTGCACACATGTTAAAAATTCTGTCAGCCAAAGCTATTTGAGGATAAAACGTATCAGTGCGCACTAAAAATTGCAAGTATAAAACTGTGTGCTTCAGAAGACATTATCAGATCTAGTATTGAAATTCGTCATTGTTTACCTGTTATCATAATGGATCCATCAACTGGACATGAAAAGTTATCATCTTCAGTGATCGTGCTATTAAACATTGCTGGTGTGGATGCTAACCTACAACAGGGAGAAGATACCCATGCTTCAGGCAAGCTTACACTTGGTCACAAGGAATGCACCCTAATACTAGACAATCCGAAACTTTCTTTGGACATTATCAATAAAAAGACATTCCTGGGAAACGCATAAGCATCGAGAGCACAAAGTAGATGCCGAACTAAAAACTAAAAAAAAATTACAAAGCAATAAGACATTGTTTTAAGTTACGGGAGCAGCTCACTAATAGAACCACTTGAGCATCAGAAACAAAATTTCTTCTACTCAATAAACAGAAAAGGTTGAAAACTGAGGACAATTTCATACTTTTTAAGTGCCACTTGTTTTAACTTGTATAAATTACAGTCAACAGACTCACAAAAAGGGTTAATTGCACTACACCCCATGGTCAGGCCCATAATCACATCAACCCCTGTGGTTCAACCACGTAGAGTTAAACCTATAAGCTGTGGACTGTACAAAACCAGAGAGAGTTAACGTTTTCCACATTAACACCTGTTGTTGAATGATGTAGGTTTGGACCGTATAAAACCTGACAGAGTAAGTTTTTTCCAAAAATATAACCAAATTAACCTTGCTCTTCACTCTAATTTCTTGTAGTATTTATCTCTCTACCATCAAATATTGTTCCAAAGCCAACCCTACTTTAGTGGT
The DNA here is from genome assembly GCF_030253575.1 of Rhododendron vialii. Lineage (NCBI taxonomy): Eukaryota > Viridiplantae > Streptophyta > Magnoliopsida > Ericales > Ericaceae > Rhododendron > Rhododendron vialii. The sequence goes on along the minus strand of NC_080565.1, from coordinate 34,518,090 downwards.
GGAGGCAATACAGCAGCAATGGTGGAGGTGGTTATGGCGAAGGGATGGAAATGGCGGGGAATGAAGAAAACGAAGCAAATACCAGTAACCAGAAGAAGGAAAGATTTTATTTTTTTTAATATAAGATGATTACAGTAATCGCGGCTCTCCCCGAAGACTCGTCCCAGCATAGTAAAAAAATGCATGTAATCAGATCCGTGTTACTCACAGGTCACACCATCAGTTTTAGTGGACTGTCACTCCCACACTCCATTCCAAACCATAGGAGTTACTCCCTCTGTCCCACTTTGTTCCAAAAAATATTATAGATTGTGAGATATAAACAATTTTTTGGGACATCCCAAAAGGGAAACAGGCACAACAAAGTGGGACGGAGGGAGTATTAAGTGTAAAGTATTGAACCGGGGCGTAATTGAAGGTAAAGTCTTGAACCAGGGGGTTATGTATTTTTGGGCCTAACCACAAGGATACTTGTGCAATTAACCCCAAAACATAATTCATGATCTAGATCATGTTTCTATGAATCCACAGCTCAATGTCCCAACTCCTGAAAACGACCAGACATGCATTGCACACACAACGAAGAAAATGTGCTTACTTGTCATTCTCCACATATTTAGTATTGGGAATGTAATGTTCATGTGGGCATTCACCTATACATCAGGATATCTAGATAGTGTATCAGCACTGTTGGAGCATGGCTCCCCTGGCATCACATGGTGCATGATCATAAAGCTATTAGATGTACATAGTGGTTGAGGAAATCTTGATGAAAACAAATGGTGCTGAAGTAAAATATAATTCCCTCTCTCAAAAACAAGTACCACAAGCTTGCTGTACTACACTGCAGTTATAGCCTATCAGGCCACCCAATTACCATGACTTGAATGGAATCAAGAAAAAAAGTTTTAAATTCGTTGAACTAGAAATACTTTGATTAAAGTCACCCAAATCAAAGTAACCCACCCGTATTGAACGACATCAAGGCCAGCACCAGCTATTCCTCGAGATACTGCATCCTGAAAGTAGAAACAAATCACTCCCATGTAACCATCAAAACTGTCAAGCAAGACCAGCCATTTTATGGGTGAAGATACCCCAATTCACACCAAATACCTGTAGCTTTTGTGCAGATACACGAGAATCATGGCCGATAGAAACTCTCAAACGTTTAGATGAATCGAGTTTCTTCTTGTCCAACAACCATGCAGCAAATGCAGCTGCTATTGCTTCTGTAACTGGTTCAGTAAGATTAACAGGTTCTCCCTCAACACCAGCAACAGCAACTCCTCGAATATCACTGTGTACGTATGAGTGAATGAGTGAGTGAGTGTGTGTGTGTGTGTGTGTGAGAGAGAGAGAGAGAGAGAGAGAGAGAGAGAGAGAGAGAAGCGATTAACCCATGGAAGCAAGTAAACTATATGTTTCTTACACAAACAATGTTATAAGAAACTGTAGAAAGGAATTTACAGCACTTCCATCAATTTGGCTACTACAGCAAGCTAAAACAACACCAACTAGTTGAAGGATATGCTAAGCACCAAAGGGATGGTGGATAACCTCGATAAACATAAAAGAATATTCAAATGTGTAAAGGTGCTGCGTTTTATCCATTCGTGCAACGTAGATGAGGAAACGAGGGCCAGAGTACTGCAATAAATAAAGCTGAAAGGAGCTATCCACCAGGGAGAGAAATGAATTCACACTGGAGAAATGCTATAGCATGCGATTCTCTACCTTCCATTTTGAAGCTTAAGGAAATCGACTTTTTCAGTTGAGGGTGATGCAGTAGTAGATGGAGCAGCTGCAGGGAAGGATCATCGTTACGTATAAACTAGTAATTGGCAATAGCACAGAACAGTAACAAAGACAATTATCTTTCTGGTAACAAAAGTTTTCACAAATGCAAAATAAAATGTTCTATTTGCAAAAGTAAGGTTGATGATATCCAGTATAGAACAATCAAATGCGTGAAGCACTGTAAGGTTGTCTGACGAGCGGCAAAAGCACTTTACAACAACCTGTATAGTGAGAGTCTAGTACGGACCATTGCAGAAAAAAGTTCCTCGGTTAACACAACCAGACTGATATTTTGACAAGAAGGGCGAATGCATGGCTGAGATGTCATTCCATGCTAACTTCCCTCCTTCAAAAGGAAGCAAGTTGCGCATACTAGTGGGGCAAAATGCCCTTTGATATTGAGTGCAGACCTGCCTATTCCGGTGGTAGCAATGTGCTACCGAAACATTTTGTATAATCTTCCCTGATATTGCTGCATAAAAATTTGGACTTCTATCAGTTTTCAGATTAGAAAAAGCTTATCAAAAGTTGTAGTCACGAGATAATATTTGGCAATTTTTCTTGAATTGGCTTGGACCAAAAGGCACGACCAAGGTTTATTCCAGGAGCACATCTCTACTATGGGTATTGATATAGTAGTCGTATTGCAGCTAAGTATGACAAAGGTCTCATGTCCACAGATCCCTTTAGTGAACTTAGATCATATTGTAGTGGGATCTAGTTAAGACTACTCAGAATATCCCTTCAAATTCCAACAAATGCTAATTGCTGGTTCTCGTCAATCTAACTTCAAAGTATTCTTTTTTTGAATTCAATCCTTTTTATAATGTTTTTCCCACAGTGAAAAAGGCCACACAATCCTAATGGTTAACAAGGATATAACAAGTAAGCACAGATACCTGCTATAGAACTTACGCTATGTGAACTCATCCTTCACCTGGGGCTATTGTAGGAGAAAGAAGGAGAGAGAGTGACATGTACTAAGATTTGAGATTATATATACAAGAAGTAGACGACTAGACCCCTACCTAGACAGCCAAACCTGACCTGTATACCCAACTTTCTATAACACATTTATACGATGAAGCAGTACAAAAGCATATCATCTCAAACCCTTCAAGTTTTATTCTAATTCAGTCAGGATTATTGTTATGAACTTATCCATCAGAAACTGCAAATGATGTAGTACTATCAGCAATGCCTTGGCTGTGAGCTATGTCATAGGAAATCCATCTTTAATTTTTTCAAAGCACAAAAATCCGCTTTTCACCAAAGGTCGCCTACCAATTACCAACTATAGGTACGAAACTTCTAATCCAATTATTCCAACAATACTAACTTTCGCCGAGTAAAAAAAAAAACAGTACGAAACACGCTCACCCGTCGTCTGGGGTCAAATACAAACACTACGCAATTGAAAATTTTTTTTTCAAGCTTTCGCCAGCACTTCAAACTTCACGAGGAAGGTTGTTATTCTCGATTAAACTCGTATAATTGGTTCAGATTGTTTATGCTTGAAATCACGCAACTGAAATTACGAACGGTAATTACTTGAAAGTGAGTTATGTGAAGGATTGAAATTCACCTGCCATTAATTGCGAAGAAATTACTCGAACTGCGATTGGGTCGGGGAGAGAGAGAGAGAGAGAGAGAGAATTGTGTTGGAAGTTGACGAGCTGCTGGGCGGAGAAGGTGAGAGAGAGAGATCTCCCAGGAATTGCAGGTGAAGCCACGAAACTACACTCTATGGCCTAAGCATATTCCAACCAACCCCACGATGCGTCCACGTGTAATATTATTTTTGTGCAAAAAAAAAAAAAATTCATTTTTTCCCCACCCCAAATGGCTTCAACGATATTTTAGCCTAAATTTTATTTTGGTATTTGTATTCGTCATTTTTTAAAATTATTTTTTGATATATGTCATTTTTTACTTAGTTATGTAACACAAAAGTCTAGAATGTAAAAATTACGATCAAAACACAAAAAATTCACTAAAATTTAAAAAAATATAGAAATGATATTGATTTACCCAAGTGTCGTCGAAGTGAATTATTGATCTAAAAAATGATGATGAAAGCTAATAAAAGATAATTAGAAAAATCAAATAGATTAATTAATTTAGGTCAACAACACTTTTAACTTTAAAAAAAAAATCTTGGAATATACCCAAAAAAAATGGCTTCAAAGATTTCGCCTAACTTTATTATTGACTCATTAATTTTCATCTTTATGGGGTATGTTATGTTTTGGATTAATTTTGTCTTTCTAGATTTTTTCGTCACAATTTTCTACATTTTAATTACTCTCGTAGACACAAATAAACAATTTTAAAAGAAATAAACAAACAAAGTGAATAAAAACAAAAAACAAAATAAATAGGCCAAATCGCCTTTTATACTAAGTCAGAAGACTATCCCGGGATTTCCAATCCGCGTTTTGCCCCATCCCGTGAAACAAACGCTGTCGATATATATATATATATACCGACTTCACAGCTGCTTCAACCCCCCTCATTCTAGTCATCTGTTCTGTTCCCGCGACTTGGATAAAGAGTCTTCTTCTAGGGTTAGGGTTTTCATCAAGAAGAAAGAGAAAGATGATCGAGGTGGTGTTGAACGATAGACTGGGGAAGAAGGTGAGGGTTAAGTGCAACGACGACGACACCATCGGAGACCTCAAAAAGCTCGTCGCCGCTCAGACTGGAACCCGGGCCGACAAGATCCGGATCCAGAAGTGGTACAACGTCTACAAAGACCATATCACCCTTAAGGACTACGAGATCCACGACGGCATGGGCCTCGAGCTCTACTACAACTAGGTTTGCATCTTTTTGTTGTCGATTTCTTGTGGTGTGTATGAAAGGATGGGAACTTGATGGTGATAGTTTACTCTTCATTGGGTGTTGTGAGCAAGATGCTAATTTTGTAGCATCAGGCTTCTTTTTTTTCCCGTTTACTCCCTCCGTTCCAAATTAATAGTCCATTTCGGTCTCCGATGCATGTTTTAGATTGTTAATATCTTTCAATTTATAATGAATTTTGTGTGTAATATGGATTTTATATGATGGATCTCAATTAGTTCTATTATACAAAGTTTTTAAAATTTTTAAAGACATTGTAAATTGAAAGATATTAAAATTTTAAAAGTTGCATTGGAGACCGAACCAGACTATTACGGTAAGAAAGGAGCAAAGCATCTCACACCACTTTATATTCATGGGTGATTTGGGGATGTTGTACGTGTAGTGCAGCCGATCCGGTCACCTCGGATTTTAATCCGAGCTTGACAAGGAAATCTACACCCTAAGGTGAATTGTTGAGGGCAGGGGGAGGTCTACTTCGTGGTATTTCATTTGAAAAGCCTGTGATATATTGCCGATAAAAAAAAGTCTATGATATAGGAGTATTGTATTGGGAGTACGAGAGACATTGTTTGATAATGAGGCATCAAACATGAATCTTGTGTGATGGTTATTGTGATAATGATAGAACTTCTAATAGTAATACTGAAAAGTATAATTATTGGCGTGAATTCTCTGGGATCCTTTTATTTGAACATCTGCTTTAATGCTTCATTCAAAACAACTTCTTTGTCAATTACCTATTATTTTGTACAATGAAACATTTCTAGCCTTTTAATCAACATATTTGAAATTGATTGGTACTGGTTGACTGAGAAATTGTTCCGAGTCGTGGAAGACATGATATGTTAGGTGCTTTTAGGTGACTTGGATATTTTGCTTGTTCTTTCTATTTTTTTAAAATCCTTTTCCCTTTTTAGTTTTAGTGAAATTAAAGGTCATGTAGGTGAAATCGTGATATCTTTTTCTGTTTAAATCAATGTTACAGCATTTGCTTATAGCATGTTTTTGTTGGTTCAGTTTTCATGTGGTGCTTAACTGGAGGTTTTTTTTTGGGTATTTTGAATAACTTACAGTGTGTATCCCCCTTAGGTAATGTGTTGAAAGTTCATGGAAGGTTCAATAAGATAGGTTTAGAAGTTTCACCAAAAAAAACAAAGATAGGTTTAGAAGTTCCACAAGAAAGTTAGGCTCGCTTAACGTGGGTGTGTCGGTCAAATGGTTGTGGGGATAGGGTTATGCGATTACGCGGAATGTGTTCGTAAAGTTTAGGGAAATGGAGAGTATTTGGATATTGCCATATTGGAGATATTGAACAGAACAGAGAGCCTTCTTTGAGCGGGAGTTAAATGACCATTACTGTTTGGGAATTTCCTTGGTATGCTTCAGGATCCCCATGTTCAAGATGGAGGGATATTTTGGTTTGGATGGGGGATATGGATGGTGTAGTTTCAGATTTTTGCTTTTAGAGAGTGATGGTTGGCGAGTGGACGTTGACTTTCCTTGGAAGGGGTTATTTTGAGTTATCCGTTTCCCAAAGCTGGCATGCTTTACTTACGGTTGCTTGATAAGCTATTGGACGATGTTAAGTTTGAGGAGGGGCAATTATCTGTTTGATTGGTGTTGCATATGCAGGAGAGAAGGCTAAGTGTGAAAACTTGACTCTTGTATGGCTTACTTGCTAGAGTCGAGAGAACTGAGAACCGACACTTCGAGTAAGGTGATGTGTTTTGACACTAAAACAGACACCACCAATACTACTTCTCAGACACTCTCAGAGACAGTGCGTAATGAGGAGCTAAGGGTACAGAATATGCGGTAATATAGCCTGGTGGGAAGATGGATCACCAACGGATTCGAACGGGTAAACTAGTTTTTTTAAATTTGGAATTTTGACATTAACTCCAACTTACTAACCCCGTAGTTCACGAGGCCAGCATTGAGTAGTGCCTCCATTTGCCAAGATGTTTTCATCATCTTCCTGTTGAGTGGTTACTGGCAAGGCTCTTATGCTGGCATCATTGTGTCAAGGTGCGTATGGGAAAAGCCTAGGCCATGGAAGATGGCTGTTGGAACAAATGGAGAGTTCACACTCTATAATAGCAGTGTAAAAACATTGGAAGGGTGTGTTGCTCATGAGAAGGTTGAGCTATTCCGTACTTATGTCGCACATTCTTTTGTTGTTATGGAAGCAAGTTGTGATGGTGAGGTGCTTATGCCCCTATACGTGCTTGCACCCTTTGTGGGGGACTTGTGGACCTAAGAAGCACGTTGGGGACATGTAATGGAAGTTGTATATTGTAAATTCAGGGAATAGATGAACATTATTTCTATCAGATTATGATTACATTAGAGATTAACAAAAAATTATACTATTATTATGACTGTATATTATGAAGTAGGAGATAGCCTAAGCGTATACTGTAATCTCTCCGGTCTTTTTGGTTTGGGAGTTGTCCGTTATGATTTCCTTCTGTGGTGGTCTTCCTGAAGACCATGAAGGGGCTAGAGAATGGAGCCTTAAATGTGGGTTGAGAATCCAAATGGGTTTTGCTCCACCTGAAATACTTGTGTAAGTTAAATTTGTTCTCATTCGAACTCTTGCTTGAATTCCTTGTAAAAATTTGGTGAACAGTAGGTCTGCAATTGTAAAATTTGCATCCTTGTTTGAGAGATCTGTTGGCTTGAAATGAAACTTAGTTCCTTTTTCCTTTTCAGGTATTGTATGTTCAAGTGTGCGGTAATAAGTGCGAGATGAAGATGGAGATGGATGGCACGATTGTTGCACCCAGGCATTGGAATTTGGCACTCTCTTTTATGTAATGTACCTACAGACAAGTGCAATACTGTAATGATAAGAACTAGAAGGCTGTGTGATACAAGTAATATTTCTGTTTAGGGTATATTGGTTTGCTGGTATAAATAAGAACAACTTCTCGGAATTAAGGTTTTGGATTGTCTTCATTTGGAACCGACTGACTGAACCACGGTCTTGTTGATGGGAACCACCAGGGGACTAGGTTCTCAGTTGAAACCAATTGATGTTCCAGGGCGGTGCACTCCCACCACTGTATTCACGTGATGAGAACTGCTTTTGTCTGCCGAAAGTAAATGTTCAAAATCAAACTTAATGTCTATTTTCTACAGACAAATGCAGAATTTGATCATGTGCCTATGATTATTCGATTACCTTAATCTGTTCCCATGGATGATATACTCGGCTAATACTACAGATGATTGACGATTGCTCGAACTCATCCAAGTAAATCTGTTCCCATGGATGATATACTCAGCTAATGCTACAGATGATTGATGATTGCTCGAACTCATCCAAGTAGGGTTGCTTTTACATGTCGCTTTGGGTTTGTCTAGTACGGAATGGGGACTATAAACAGTTGATCATCTCTGGTTTATGTGGAAACTGCATACGGAGGCATTGTTTAACAATTCTCCTTTACATCTGCTGCAAGTAAATTGGAAGCAGCTTCAAAATCCCAAACGGGCTCTTCTTCCAGCCAAAATCCATTTTTGGCTGGATTAGATACAGAGGTTTGAGGGATCATTCTGTTTTCTCCGACCAAGTTGCTAGCTACAAATCGAGCAGACCTTCATTCCGATGCTATTTCCTAGCTACAAATCGAGCAGACCTTCATTCCAATGCTATTTCCAACAACAAAAACTGTAAACCAAAAGAACACCGATATCTATGATCGTTTTAAGATATATCTGCTCCCATTTAGTTGCTAAAGAACCCGATACGCACAGGTAACCTGATTTGCATTGAGTTGATCCAAACAAAGCCCGAGGAACAAGCACGAGAGAAAGCATTTGCAAGATGAATAAAAATGAACCAAAACTCCATTACTAGTCTCAGATTCCTACTTACAATTTAACTGCAAAAAGAATAACAAATACCAAAAACACAAGCTAAATAGCGGACACTGACCCAAACCTATTAATACAGAAGCCCTAAGCATAACTAAATCTGAGCCCTAGACATAATAAACTAAGCATTGCCTTGATTGCTAGTACTTGTTTCACTAATCTCATTCCATTCCTTTTTCTCTACTACATCTAAGTAAACTCCTATCCCCCCCCACATCACAGCTCTGTACAATGAACAAATGAACTAAGAAAATGGACAAACCAGCAAGAGAGAGAACATGAAGACCGACGGAGTAAAGAAAGGCAGTAACAAGATATACCGATCGCTCAATTGTAACCCACTGAAGGATAACTGTTTGGGATGAGTTCTGGCTCAACACTTGGCGCATTCATAACCGCGGAACTTTTCTCCCCACCTTTGCTTCTCATCTCAATGACCTTCTTGTGAGAGTTGGAGTGCAACGACGGAACGAACGTTGGGCTCGCCGCGGGCCGGTATTCAGGGAATAGCCTGCCCGACTTGAACCGGACCCCGCAAGCATTGCAGAGGCTTTTCGGGCCCATTGGACCAGCCCTCCACTGCGGCGTCTTGGTTATCTGACAGTGCATGCATTTCCTAACAGATTGCGCTGGCGGGTGGGTTGGATTCGTCTCAACAGGAGGAGCCAGAGGAAGCGACAATTTCACTTTCTTTTTCTTCTTATGTTCCGCTGCGGCAGCCTTTGGAATCTGGTTTATAGGGTCGGACTCCACAAAATTCTCGGATTCCGAGGAGTTTGGCGAGATGAGCTGAATCGCCGAGCGGGGGTTGAAAGCTGCCGGGCGAGGGCGCTTGCTACGAGCTCGCTGAAGACCAAGTTGAGTCGAGCTGATGGGCACAACGGCCTTCTCGCCCGAGCTGGAAGAACTGCTGCTGCTGCTGCTCTCGAGAACGGAGACAGGACTGGAAGTCTTGAATTGATTGTGAGAGGGCTCCTTCTTGAGTGTAGAATTCTGTTGCTCGAGGGTCATGCCTCCATCGGAGAAAGAATCATCCATGAAGTTTGAAAGCCATTCGAGATGCACGACGTCTTCGTACTGAAAGGAAACAGAGAGCCAAAAAAAAGGAAGTCAGATGAAAAATACTAAGACATTCGCTCCCTATCCGTTAACTGTTAACAACGATAAAAAAAAAAAAAAAATCGAGACTGGACAACAGGGAGGCAACCCAACTTTGTCTTTCGGCACACGGTGTTCTTCAGTATGTTAGTACGTTGTATTACTACCAACGTTTTGATGTTGTTCCATCAGCTCCAACCCACAACCTCGGTCTCGAAAAACCCAACTTAAAGGGGACACAGACTACTCGGACAAAGCCCAATGTCTTAGGGCATTTCAAATTAATTTTGTTGTTTGGAAATGATAAATGTTTACAAGACTGAATGGGCATCAATGTTCCCAACTACTGGCAAGTAAAATGGGCCCAGAGATTCAATTATTGGTGGGCAAAAAAGGGTACTTGGCAACTACTCTGGAAAACTCCATGTGAGAGACTACAAAATGAAGGAACAACTACTACCAACTGATAGAAGCAAATTTTACTTTCTTAGAAAATTGCCAACACCTTCTCACCAAATTTTTACAGTAAAGAAGAGGCAAAGGCAAAGGGAGTGGTAACTAAAATAATGGTGTGGATCCCAGCTTCATTATCAGGTAGGGTCCACTGCCTTTGACTTAATTTAAGGGTTGGAATAAAGGTTAGAGAAAATTTGATTACAATCTACGACTAGTATTATTTAAGCAATCATCTCAGCTAACCGAAAATGCACCCACTACCTAAGATTTTATTTTTGAATGAAAAAGACCTCCAAAATTTTGGAACTCGGGGACCCTGTTGTCCCCCATCCGGGCCATCTATTTCGGCAATGGACGGCTCAAATTTTATCTCAACCGAACAATCTAAGCCGCCTATCCGTTCATTGCCGAGATGAAATCTGAAGGAAGCGATCAATTCCATAGTTATTATTTTTTTCAATTCCTTCCCACAACTTCTGACTATATTCAAAACAAAGAAAGGAGAAACCCTAGATGGAAGGATACATACACCGGGCAAAGTCAATTAATAATATAGTAGTTTTGAAGAAATAAGAGAATGAGACTACACAAAACAAACAATAATATGTCGATTTTATGCAAAAGATAACGGGATTTCAAGTTTATTTGTTGTGTGAAAAGGATTCGATTGAAACGGAAAACAATAAAGTACCGCCATCGTAAATTTTAAAATACGCCATCGTAGAACAACTTGAGAAAAATAGTGTTAATGACCGGGTAAATCTCCGATGGTCTCGGGAGCTTTTTTATCACGAAAAAATATACACGCATTTTTTATTATCGAGTATCCAGAAACCTCAAAACATTTGACTTTCAAGTAGCATCTACTTTCGAATATTTTCAAATATTTTCAACTAAGCATTGTACCCGTTCTACGCACGTGGAGAGCGTTGTACCAGTTCTTAGGTTGAGTACGTGTTTATTACTACTTCTACGAAGACTCCTCTCTCACAATGGCGCTAATTATGATTCTTTTTTTCTTTCTATTTTTCTACCAAAACTTAAAGTTAACGAAACAAGCCATATGCAATATTACTCCAAACTCACTCTCAATAGTCACCAATTCCTGCAATTGAATAAAAATGACAAGATTTGAGTGCTCACCGGAACCGGAACGGCGAGTTCGGCAGAAAGGTCTGACACGGTACTGCTGTTGTTGATGGAGAAAATCGGACCCGCACCCGAGAAAGACTCCGACGACCAAATGCTCGGAAAATCGTTGCATTTGTCATCGGTGGGGAATTCGATCAAGTCGTCGAATTGATCAAAGAAGCTGCCGCAGTCTATCTCCTCGTTAAAATCAGTCCCGGCCATTTTCCCTTTTTCCCCTTGGTGATTTTCCTGAGAAACAGAGAGGAAATGCCAAGAGAAGGTGAGACAACTTGGCTTCTACTGGTGACAATGTGCCAATTATTTTGGGCACCACATGGGCCATGTGGAGGAAATTTGCAGAATAAAGAGAGAATTTCTTTCCAAAAATTGAGAGATTTTGAGAATCTGAGACATTGAACCCAAATTTAGTAAATCTTGAGTGAATTCAACATTTAAACAGAGAAATCTGGGTACTTTATTGCGTGAATTTCCTCCAAGAAAAAAATAATTTGCTTATTTCCCTCCTATTTAAATTGACTAATTTGGTTCAATTTCGTCCACTATCCGTGGGACCAGATTTTCTAATATTATTCTAGATTATGCTTCACCTATAAAATTATAATTATAATTGAGCTACAGTAAAAGCTTGGAGCGTTTACTTCAAATTTTTCAAAAGTTTCTAGAATGCAAGATTATACTTGACTTTTTTTTTAGAGCGTACCGGTATTTTGAAAAAAAAGAAGCTATGGATGAGGAAACCGGAGAAAGTCGGGAACCATCGGTTACTTTTTGATCAGCCATCAAAATATTTAGGCCCCATTTCGCTAATTAAAATAGATAAGTACTTATTTTTTGAATTAAATGTGATGTATTATGAGAGAATAACATGTCTCGTAAAACGGAAAATAAGTACTACTTAAAAAAAAAGAACCTTAGCAAAACGGGGTTACAATTTAAAATCTCATCCGGAAAACACCTCAAATCCAGTTCTCTATAATTAGATTTTATACCTTTTTCACCTTATAAGAAACCTCAGAATTTTGGATATGTTGATAAAAAATTTCAACAAACATATCTCCAACCCTTATCTTTTTGTCAAAAACCCTTATCTTATCAAATTGAGTTTTTCCCAAATTTTTATTCAAATTTTGCTTCTCCCCAACCAACTACTCATTTGGTAAGAACTCTTGTATCTCAATATAAAGTTATGAGTTCGAATCTCTCCACCTGCGTCTGAGTGTTCTTCCCTCAAGAGAAAAACCTTCTTTATTTGTTTCTACCATTTAATGAGCTTATTTCTTGTATTGATTGAGTTGTTGAGCTCAATTGTCTCATGAACTCGCACAATTAATATAGTGTCTCGAGTTTGTAGTTTGTACTTCAATACCAATGATCTTCTTCCGTTGATTGACAAAAAAGACAAAAACAAAATCTCCCCTCCCAATTTTACAACAATGCCACTGATGAAGCTTTTGCTCAAATTTGTACTTAGATTCGGGTTTGCCCATTGGAGTGCCTCGTACTCAAATGCTCTAACTAAAATAAATTGCTTTTTAAAAGCTAAAACTGAAATTTGCTTCTAAATTTTTTCCATAAACACAAGCAAAGCATTGTGACGAGTCCAGTCCAGAGTAGTAATTGCCAAACAGGGGAAAGGAAAAGAAATGGATTTCTGGAGCACACCTTGGATATGTTTGTAGAAAGACAAGGAAGGACTTGAAATGTAGCTCCGCAGATATGCCGTAAAACCTGGGAACTGAAGTATTAACAATATTCTACTACCTGCACAGGAGAAAGAAGGAAAGACATTATTATTAAGGTACGAATGAGAAAGAGAATGGGTAATGATTTCCGCACTCTTTTTTTTCTTTTGATAAATGTAATCATGTTCTGCTAAGATTTTTATTTTTAAAAAAATTATTTTTCGTTTTACGAGATAAATTATTTTCGCATAATACGTCACTTTTAATTAAAAAAAAATACTTATTTTTCTTTAGTGGAGCGGAACCTCATTCTCTTATTGTAAATAAATTACACATAAAAGTTGCAATAAAAGCATTTACCAATAAAGAAAGTGTGAAAATCATTTCTCAAAGAAAATGTATGGAAAAAAGAAAGAAAAATCACAACTTTATCAACTATTTATATACATTTTACACTCTTTTTTCCCCAGAAATCCACCGAAATTAGACTAATTTGGGCTAGTTCAGTCGAGTTGTTCTCTGCTGTGCTTATTCAACAGCCAAACAGAGAACAGAGACCCAAAATTTTCCCTTCCACGGTAGGAAAATGCAGGAAAAGGCCAGAAATTTTCTACCTTGATAATGAGAAAACCCATTAAAAACTCCAATTTTGAGAAACGAAATACCAATTAGGCAAGAAATTGGAAATGAGAATGCAGAGAGGCAAACCTCCTGAGACAATTCCAGCCCGAAGCTCCTGGAAATATTTGCTGTCTTTGATTTATATTACACTAAACCCTAAAAACTCCTATTCTCCTAGACCCCTACACCACTGTTGAACAAAAATGGTGATAATATAGTGAACCCAGAACAGAGAGAGAGAGAGAGAGAGAGAGAGAGAGAGGTGGGTTTGGGAGTGAAGTTTGAAATGGGAGAACAGGGGGGGAGAGAGAGAAACACTAAAAAGGGAGGGAATGGGAGGAGAGAGAGAGAGACGGGGAGATGGGGGTATGGAGAGAGAGAGAGAGAGACGGTAGGTGAGCCTCCTCCTTCGTTGCTAGCTGTCTTTTACTGTCTCCTTGCACTTAACTGTCGTCATGTTCAAGTCTTTCCTCCTCCCCAACCCCACACCTCCTCTCCTCTTTTATTTCTCTCCCTCTCTCTCATTTGATTGATTACTCACCTCGCACCCCACACGGGTCCCACACGTCCACCGCTGCTCTCTCTCTCTCTCTCTCTCTTTCAATTTCCCACCCTGTTAATTTACCATTTCTAACTCATACGTTGACATGAAACATGTCTACATCTAGATATGTATAATGTACGTGTGAAATCACGTATATAATACAGGACTCGGTTTCTCTGCGGTCCAGATTTGAAACCGCACGAAATAGTTGCAATAGACTATAACGATATTTTCGAGACTGCTACGAGTACGTTCTAGAACAAAATTCTAACTAGAAATACACATTCATTGCAGCATGTCGAATGTCAATCTTGCAGTTATGTAAAATTGAGTTTGATATATATTGATAACAATTATTAGAGTCCGACAAAACTTTTGTCACGATAATAATGCTGCGGCTTCAACGTTACAATCGCGCAGTTACGATTTGGATACGTAGAGTATTAATATTTGGTAACTGATTTTCACACGATAAAAATTTATGATACTAAAACAATTTTGGATTAAAAAAAAGTATACCTAGATGAAAAAGGTATAATTTTTTGAATACGAGTGAAGCTAGGTATGTGTACGACTGGATACATAACGCGTACACGTATAGACGCGTTCCCAGTCCGTAATAACGGCGTTATTTACGACGGGACGCAGATTTTCACTTTCACACACTTCCTTGATTTATAAACCCGGGACCCTCCCCTAATTAATGCGGGAAAGTTCGAATTATGTGCGACGGTGATGGGTTGTCTGGTTAAGGTGGTGTGATTCACGCGCGTGTTGTATTGGGTGTGTGTTTCATTTCCACGTCAATCCGACCAATTAGAATGGAGCGTGAGGGTAGTGCTAGCTCAAGTAATATAGATTTAAAAGGGAAAAAAGGTATTTTGTATATATATTCCACTTCCTCAATTTGAAGAGTTGAAGAAAATTTAGAAATGAGAAAAATTTAGGGTAAGCAACTTTTAATTTACAACCGTTTTGTTGGGGTTCTTATTTTTTAATTTTTTAATTTTTATTTTACGAGACAAATTATTCTTTTATAATACATTACTTTTAATTCAAAAAATAAGTGCTTATTTGAATTAACGGAACGTAGCTTGTTTTGTGGAAAATTTGTTGATTAATGTGCTAATGGAAAATACAGATCGACCTTGTTCAGCTAAACGTTTTTATTTTTTAGTACTTATTTTTCGCTTTACGAGACATGTCATTTTTTTACTATACATCACCTTTTAATTCAAAAAATAATTTTTTTTTGAAAAATTAAAACTTATTTTCCTTAACAGAACGGGGCCTTAGTTTGAATTAAATCTACTTTTTATTTGTCTCTTGAAAAATTGAAGACCTAAATAGATGTTTAAAACTTATTTTGCATACAATTTACCGCGAATGTATTACTAGTAATTAGCGTGTACCCTTTTTATTTACTTATGTTTCGAAATATGAATCTGAGGCCTTGTATAATTGGTGAAACTCGGCATGAATAGGCTGACCAACTAGTGAGGATTCATCAAATTTTATCTCCATTAAAGATTTTTTACTTTCTTTTTGAAAAAAGAAAGAACTTCATAGAAAATAATGAAATGAAACAAGTACTAAAAAAAAAAGGGATGTTTCCGACAACCTAAAAATTATGGACTACTTCTTGTAGCTAAAACCAAAAAATTGTAGTGACAAAAAAATTAGTGGAAACGTGGCCTGAATACGTAAAGCCTAACATGGTTAAAAAAATGTGCGGCGTGGCTAAGATCGTAATCAAAAACTTGTTTATTTCCTGTGATTGAAAACTAGATAAAATAAATATGCAACACTTGTTTTGTAGAAATTTTATATCTATCTCAAGGCCAATTGGCTATGAGTAGAGATGTCCCAAATGTTATTAAGTGATAACTCATTCCACTCCTAAGCAATGTGGGATTCTATTTCTTTAACATCCCCCCTCAAGTGCAACCGCGTTTTGAGGTTTGTCACGTGTGACAACTTGGGTCCTATATCATCGTGGGGTGTGGATTTTGAATTTTTAAAATATGGAGTGGAATGGATCCCGCTTTGATACCATGTAGAAACTTTATATTCATCTCAAAATTAATTGGCAATAAATAGAGAGGTCTCAAATGTTATTAAGTGATAACTCATTTCACTTCTAAGCAATATGAGATTCTATTTCCTTAATACTGCTTTACTAGAAAGTGGACTAGGTAAATAAAAATGCGGGGGGCACCTTCGAAATTCTATTTTAAAATTTCCCAAGCTCCGGAAGGGCACCTCAAAGGCTCAAACCAATATATATAGCAAAGTAATTAAGAAATAAAAATTATGCACAAAAGTGACCGGCCAACATGAATATATTTTGTCTTGGTTTTGGCCCCTCCTTTCACCATCTTTTAAATGACTTAAGGCATACTCCTCTTCTTCAATCTCTATGCATTTATAATTGTATACGTTTAGACGTGCATGTATAAAGATAAAGACATACGTGTATATGGAGTATACATTTATATGATCTCAAGGGTTATTTCGATTGGTCGGTGGGTTTGGTCCTCATACAATTGACCAAACTTCGATTCTTTTGGTCAGGTCACTAGAAAGTAATTTCTTGTGAATTCCCTACTTCCGGCATAGATGTCCCGCCTGTGACGACCGGATCGAGAAGGAAATTAGTTAATGTGCGTGTAAGTTTGTCTGGACACCCTTGACCGTCAGAAAAAGATCACGAGAATATTTAATTGATCTCAAGGGTTTTTCCGGTCGGTTGGTAGGTTTCGTCCCCACACAATTGACCAAGTTTGTGGTCAGGCCGCTAGAAAGTAAATTCTTGTGAAATATTCTCTGAACTCTGTGCGGCTATTCCGTCTGAAACTGAATCGAGAAGAAGATTAGTTGATATGTTTATAAATTATAATCTGGTCTGGACACCCTGACAGTCGAAACTAAAGAGTTCATTTATCTACAATTATGCACATAACTGACATAAGGATGCATTGGCAAGAAAACATAAAGTAGGCAGGACTTATCAAAAGCTTCTCCTGCTCTTTTAACTAACTTGGGTTTCACTCTTTGAATCACTTCTTCTTTCTTTCATAAAAGTCTTTTTTCTCTTTCGAGAAAAAGCAAAATTTGGTTTCAACCTAAATTTTTATATTTGTCAAGGATTGGTTTGGTGCAGTTGCCACTAGGGCAGGGCAGTACTATTTCTTTTCAATTCTTTAGGTGTGCATGGAGAAATTTTCCAGTGCTGGGTGGGTATATCCTACGTGGTGTCCGTTCGGCACTCTTAAGCCATCTGATGCACTTTTAGACAGCTCAGATTAAAACCTTCTCTCACCTCTCTCTCTCTCCCCTTCTTTTTCCCTCTTCAAATTTGAGCCGTCCAAAACCGAATCGGACGGCTCGGATGTGCCGAACGAGCACCATGTGGTACCCACTCGGCACTGAAAAATTTCTCGGTGTGCATGTGATTGTGAAATGTGCCGAGTAGTTATGCGAGGTTGAGTTCTCTATTTTTCGTTTGTTTTTTTTTCTTTTCCATGTCAAAAAACAATTATGGTTACTACCTTTTTATTCCTTCGCTTGAAAGCTAAGATAAAAAGTTGTTGCGATATACTAATTCTTGGAATAGAATATTATATTTGACTAACAAATAATACTACCAAACAAGTGTGTGATGTCTAGTACTGCCTGTAGAACTCTTTTTTTTGAACAGAAGTGCCTGTAGAACTGATACACACAAAATATGCACAATCCCCGTTCCGCTGAGGGAATGGAGAGAATGACCTGTCTCGTGAAACGAGAAATATGTACTTACAAAATAAGAACCTTAGCGGAACAGGGCTAGTCTTTTATTTTTTCTTAAAATTAAACTGTTAAAGTGTAGTTTGGTTAAACTTATTTAGCTTAGATTATTCTGTCTTTTCTAAACTTTTATCAGTTTAGGGTTTAAGATTAGACCTGGGTAATATGTCGGGTCGGATTCGTGTCACAAACCACCCAGCCAGAACCCGACCCATTTAGAATTCTTGTTCTCAAGTCGTGTTATTTTCGTATTTCGTGTCAGAAATGCTCAACCTTAACCCGCTAACTTCATATCCGATTCGTATCGTGTTATCGGGTTTCGTGTCCGTTGTTGCCCAGCTCTATTTAAGCTTATTCATTCATGTTGACGAGGACAATTGAAAAGATAATAAACCAATGGCTCAAAATGTTCGCCAAGGAAAAAAAAAACAAAATAGAAAGACATTTTGGTTGATTTTTATTTATTTTTTCCAACTTATAGTGGTACTTTAAAAAAAAAAATTTCGTTTGTGTATCCAGCCGAATCTTAAAAGTCAAACGTTGTAACCAAAAGCTACACTTGATTTCAGTACCAACGGAAATAAACCAAATAAGAAGAAAATAAGTTAAGACACAACAAATTCAATCGAATTACCGACAATAAATTATATCAACGGCGGATCAGAAATTGAATATAGCACGTGAAATCTATTAAACTGAAACATAACGTGAAGAATTATTTTCCTAGTCAACCACAACGAGGTGATATATTCTACATTTTGAAATTCATTATTAATCACAAACTTTATAATATTGCATACTTCCTCCAAATGTACCCAAAAATTAGGAGTGAGAAATTCGGACAAGACATGGATACAATGATCAAATGTCGCCAGGACCCAAAAAGGAAATCACAAACCACGTTTCGTCACATACATAATACTCTATTTTATTAAAAAAATTAGGAGTAATAACTACGAAAATATATAAAATCACGAAAATAATTATTCAATTTTTAGTGGGAGCATGTGACCCAAGACCGCCCCTGACCCAAGGAATTGTGGTGGTCAAAACCCAGAACTTAAGGGTTTATCCCATGTAGATGTCAGGTTCAAAACCTTTCAAGTGCTATCAAATTTGATGGGCTCAGTTCAAACGAAACTTATGTTGGCTTTACTTGAGGACTCCGCTAGTGATCAATTGGATAGTTCCCGGCCCTAAGATTTGTCAATGTGCGCATAAGCTGGCGAAAAACCCCGATCAAGTTAAAATGAAAAAAATACAGTAAATTCCTTGTGGTAGCTAGAAATCCTATACACTGACTTTTTAAACTGAGATACTGTAGTATTTTGTCATTTTTCTTAGGAATTAAATACTCTTGACAGCGGCAAATCAACATGCCAATCACTTGAATCATTCGGGTGTTGTCGGTAGAGAAAAAAAATCTCTGATGTGTATATATTACTATCAACCAAAGGCAAGAGCACATGGTGCGATGTGCAAACTAGTGGAGGAAAAAAATTTTCCATCTCCGTCGGTGGCGGAGGGAGATGGAGGGGGAGTGGCATGGGACACCCCGGGTTCAGAAAAACTGCAAAAAAATTTATTTTTATTATTAAATATAAAGATTTTCTTCTTTTCTTTTTTAGATGTTAAATATAAGAATTTAGGATTGGTGGTTAATTTTTTCCTAATTTCGTCACCTCCGAATCCAAATTCTGGCTCCGCTAAACTTGACGGACGGAGATTCTCCATCAAGTCTTCTTCGTGCACAACAAAATGGAGCCATTGTGACTTTAATCAAGCATTAAAATGCCACGAAAACGGACTTGATTGTGACTAGATTATCACAAGTGGCTTGAGGTTTAAAGGCTTCTTTTGTCTGCTCAAATCATACTTAAATTACTCCGAGTGTGATTTGTGTTTGCATTGGTTTGCTTATTGATTCAAACACTCACAGGTCATACTCTCTCTCTCTCTCTCTCTCTCTCTCATGTTATATAAAACTATTTAATTTCGTGATCTTTCATGGTCTCTGTTTAATATTTAAATTTACGAAAAAGGCAGACTATGACCGTCTAGTATAATCTAATTGGGTTGAGTATAGCCTCATCGGTACGTACGGATTGGTACATGATTTCGTCGAAATGTTGGTGTCAACCTAATTGAGATGAGCATTCTCTCGAGTTAAGAAAGTTTCTTAACGAAGGTGACGACCTAGTATACTATACTATACACGCACTCTCATTTTGAAAAAAATGAGGATGTGGTTCATGGGAAATGAATTTAAGACAGGGTGAGATTATTCAGTACTTTAGGTGGATTGAATAATTTTTTCCAGTCATACAAAACTGCCTCCATGACAAAACTGCCCTTGGTCATTGGGCCAGTCTACAAAAATTTGAGAGGGTACTGTGGTAATTCAAGCCGGCTGATGAAGTAGCTCAGCGCGGTGAGCGGGAAATGTATGCAGTTTCGAGAATACGTTCGGCCCCACGTTGTCTCTGATCAAAACGCATGTTACGGAGGCCTTACTTGCACAGGATCTGTTCCACAGGCTCCTACTACCATATCCTTGATGGGTTCACATCTGCTCACAGCTCGTCGTGGGAAGAATTCAATTCTTTCACGCGAAGAATATCTCTGAGTAGATCTGAATCATTGATTTGCAACATTAGACGGTAAAGATTTTGATTGTCCACTCTAGCTAGCCTCTAGTTCAAAACTTGAACCAGAGAGGATCCACTCCCATCCTTCATTAGTATACTATATTAGAGGGTTATTCGGCTAAATAAGTCAAATAATTTTTTTTTATTCAATTTTTTTTTCACATTTGTTAGTTTTTCGTCAAATTTTTGTGAATTATTGCTTTGCCATGACAAAATGAATCTAAAAAGTACAAAATTATGATCGATACCCTAATTATTTTGAATAAAGACAAAAAATTTGACTTATTAGCTTATTTTTGTCTTTATTAAAAAAAATAGGTTTTAATTGTAATTTTTTACTTTTAAGATTTCTCTGGTCAAGAAAAATCAATAATCAAAAAAAGTTGACAAAAAAGTAAAAAATACAAAAAAAAATTGAATAAGAACAAAAAAATAAATCATTTAGCTTATTTAACCGAAAAAAAGGACAGGTAAATACTGATCAACACGTGGCGATAAGTAAACGGACCGATCCACTCTGGAGCCCACACTATCCCTCCGAATCAAACTGCATGACTAGCTGGAGGTCATGCGATAGAATGTGGCTTTACCTAGGGATTTGAACTTTGATTTTTTTGCTACTAGTACTGTGAGGAGAGAACAAGTTAGGGCCGATTCCGCTAAATAAGTTATTTAGCTTCTTCTTTTTTTTCTTATTTAAATTTTTTTGTATTTGTTAATTTTTTTGAGAATTATCGTTTTTTCATGACGAGAAAAATTTAAAAAGTAAAAAATTACGATCAAAATTTAATTTTTTTTGAATAAAAACGAAAAAATTGGCTTATTTTCGTTTTTATTAAAAAATAAGATTTTAATCGTAATTTTTTACTTTTTAGAATTTTCTTGTCATGACAAAACAATAATTCTTAAAAAATCGATGAAAAACTAACAAATAGAAAAAAAAATTGAATAAGAACAAAAAAATAAGCCAAAATGGCTTATTTAGCTGAATGAGCCTTTATTCATGGCTCTACACAATCTTAGCTGTCCGATTCGACAATTAATGGTTCGGATTTTTTAAAAAAAATTCTCTAGAAGAGTTAAAATCGAGATCGCAAAAACACTTTTGGACGTGCGCGATTGAATGCCGAAAGCTTTGTTTGTTGGTTGCTCCTTAAAAAAGTTTTTCTCCTAGTACAGTACTACTATTCTTTTGTACTTTTTCTATCGGGTACACGCCACGTGGTCGTGATCTGACTTCCACTGGACGAAAGTGTCCATCAAATTTTTGGGTTGGGTCGGGTCGAATGGGACGGACTTAATTTGACGGTTATGTTCATGCGAAATTAAATGAAAAATTGCAACATAAACTAGGAAAAAAAAACATCATAATTGAAACATCGAGAGGAACCTCATTTATTTCAACAAACAGATATTCGAAATGCATAGCATCAACATTTGATGAATGAGATTTTGGTGGTGATATGTTCGCGATATATTCTAAAAGCGATCGAATGATACCGAATCCCTGATAAATAGACCAAATTAACCATTTTTCAGTCTGTTATAATGAAGTCACGTCATTTTAGATTTTACGTACTAGCCTTTTGTCTTGAGAAAGAGAAAGAACACTTGGATACGTCTTGATAGGATTGATGAATGAGATTTTGGTGGTGATATGTTCGCGATATATTCTAAAAACGATCGAATGATACCGAATCCCTGATAAATAGACCAAATTAACCATTTTTCAGTCTGTTATAACGAAGTCACGTCATTTTAGATTTTACGTACTAGCCTTTTGTCTTGAGAAAGAGAAAGAACACTTGGATACGTCTTGATAGGATTGATGAATGAGATTTTGGTGGCGATGTTCTCGATATGTTCTAAAAGCGATCGAATGATACAAAATCCCCGATAGATAGATCAAATCAATGATTTTTCAGTCCGTTTTGACTTTAAAAGGTCCTATCCTTTTAGATTTTACTTGTCTTTTGTCACGAGGAAGATAAACAACACTTCGATACATCTTGATAAGATTGAATTAATTGAGACGGTTCAAACAAATATAAAAAATTAGCCTAGGGTCTACTATAGCATGTTTCTAACCCACTAGGTCCACTGATCAAGTTTCTAACCCACTAAGTTCACTAATATATATTTGGTAAGGCATAAAGTCCACTACATTTAAAAAGAGAATTATTGCCTGACAGAATTGCCCTTCCATTCAAATCCCATCAATTTAGCACATTATCCTCCCATTATCCCTTCTAGTTTTGAAATCAAAATCCCATCAATTTAGCCCATTATCCTCTCATTATCCCTTTTAGTTTTGGAAATCATGCAAATCATGGGTATCTCTCTCTCTATTTGGAATGTTGATCACGCCAATCACGGATATATTGATCTTGATATAGATTCGTATGTAACGTTGTTGTACTTATATAACGTTATATAACAGTCGAAGATTTTCTTTTTCTGATACACTATATATAACGTTATTGTACATATATAACGTTATATATTCTCCTTTTTAAGAGTTACATATATCTTTGTAACGTTGTACAGATTTTGATATATGACCATGTATTTCGATTATTTGATTTTTTTATTACTGAATAAAAATATAAGGTTATAATTGTGCTTTTCATAAATCACTTATTGATTTGGTTTGCGCAGCGGCCTCTCTGACTTGCTTCTGATATATTTGGAATTTTTTGAATAAATATATAAGGTTATATAACCTGTATCATCATATAACCATATTAAAAAGCATACCACATAGAACCATCTATTCATACACAGTTTAACCAACATTGGTATATACTGTCAATCGACATTGATATAACCATATATACTATCAATCGAATTCCTAACTTAATTCAACCATACCATACACCAACC
This sequence comes from Rhododendron vialii, assembly GCF_030253575.1. NCBI lineage: Eukaryota > Viridiplantae > Streptophyta > Magnoliopsida > Ericales > Ericaceae > Rhododendron > Rhododendron vialii. Next base: position 34,494,670 of record NC_080565.1, on the reverse strand, counting down.
TATCAAATAAATATAACCATATATACCCAGCGTTCACTTTTAGTTTTCTAAGAAACATATAGAATGGATCGAATCAAACGGAGGAGATTGACGGCAATGGGGATGAACTGAAGGGTTTCGATGGCGACGAGGATGCAGAATGACGGAGATGAATCGAACGAAATCGGAGAATGATCGACGGCGACGAGGATGTGAAACAAAGATGAACAACTGCGACAAGAATTTGACGGCGATGGAGAAACAAAGCCGAACAACTGCGACAAGCGCAACGGCGTCCGACCGAAACGAAGGGCAACAACGGCGACTATTGGTGAACGAGATCGACTGTTGGTGGACGACGGAGATCGTCTGAAGATGACGATAAAGAACGCCGACGACAACAGACGATGGAATGGAGGAGCAAACCGTCTCCGTTTTTTTCCTCTCAGCCTGGTTTGTTTTGGAAACGGGGGTGGGGAGGGTGGAGGGGTTTTATAATGGGGACTGAATTTTTCGGATAGAGATTTTTTGAAATGGCTAAAAAAATGGGGCAAAACGTTTTTGAAAAGTATGGGTATATTAGACTAATCGTGGTTATTATATCTTTACTAATAAGTTAGTGGACTTAGGAGGTTATAGAATTTGGAAATGGACTTATGGGATTTGGAAAGTGATATAGTGGACTTATGAAAAATTCTCCCAAACAAATACTATATGCGAACTTTAAATGTTAGAGTATTTTCCTAACTCTTTAGGTTATGAATCGAATTGATCTAGTACGCTAGCTGCTAGAGAATTTCTTCGACCAATAACACTTGTCATTGACCCAAATAACCACAAAAGCCCTTCTTCTTGATGTTTGAAAATTATGGACCTTCGAGTGGCTTCCACCATGGACATTCTTTCTGAGCAATATATTCAAAGAATATAACGATGAATGACTGGTTAATTCGGGGCAGCCGATTTTATTCAAATTCTTGGACATTTTTTGTGGGCCATTCATCTGATGGAGATCGAGGAGAGCTTCTGTGCATAAACGCCATACGTACAATTGAAGGACCATGTGTACTTCTCCCAATTTATTTTGGAAGCAAAGGGCCTGGTTGAGAGCCTGTGTATCATGTCGACAGGTCTTAACTACGCTGATGTGGCTCTTTGGGATGACAGATCTGTGCTCCAAATTTCATATATACGTGATTTCTAGGGTTTTAGTTAGGTGTCCTTATAGGATTCTCTAGTATCGTTTCTGCAACTGGTTCTTATGTACCGACGTTTCGTCGGGCCTGCACTTACAGTAGGTGCTTGTGTATAGGTTTTTGGTAGTTTTGGTGCATTCGTTTATCTTATGATGATTTCCGTTAACGCCTTATGGCTCTGATACATGGTATTGACTAATTTCAAAAAAAAAAAGGGAAGCTACCGATTGAAAGATTGGATCGAGCACTGACACATTAAATTTAGCTGATTATATACATATCTGCTCGGGAATTTTTTTTTTAAATTATTAAACGGGTCCAATTATCCGTGCCCAGAGGCACTTTCTAATTTTTCCTTCCTTCCTCCCTATTGTATATGAATGTTCTTCCACATGTATATACATATAAAACAAACGGTTAATACTGCAATACTACAAAGGAGTTCTTTTTGGAGAGAGAAATAAACTTGGGGAATTATTTTCCCGTCTTAAATGAAAAGGTGGGTGAGGAGTGACAACTTCTGTAGCTCATGGGTCATATACAAGGGCGGTACTATGTATGGGCTACAGTAGGCTGTAGCTTAGGTGGTATTCAAAAAACCAAAAAAAAAGAAAAAAGAATTATATGTAAAAACACAGTCCATACAATGCCTAACCCATTTAGCCCAACCCATTTTTTACAGCCTAGCCTAATTGCTGAGATAAAAACACACAACGCACTACGTTTTGTCACTCCTTCGTCAATCGTAATTCCCGTTCTGTCATCTATTACACCTAGACAAATGCCTTGAAGGCCTGGAGCAACGATTTCAACAGCGATGCTCGAAGGGTTCGATTGGCGACTGGACTGATACTCCGAACCGGACGAACTCGAAAGCATGTGAAAACTAATTTGCGCAACAAAATGGAGGATGATTTTCTAGTGGATTCTATAATTATGTACATCGAAAGAGATCTTGTCCAAGATATCTACTCAGATTTGATAATAGATGATTTCTATTTTGTGAAACATCTTAGGGTACAACTTCGCTAGTGTACGTTTTTTTTGTACTTCTTTTTTATTTATTTTTGAACATTTACGTATTTATATATAAGTTTACCTCTTTTTGGTTTATATTTGTAATTTGGGTTAGCCCAAGGTAGATTTTATTCCTGATTCCGCCCTTGAACTCATATATAAATACAACCCCAACAGGCCTTTGAGGTTGAATGGTCAAGATCATGCTGTTGTCGAGGAGGCACATTCTTTTTCCTTCGCTGTAAGTCACGTTCGTGCATGCTCCATCACATACCTGCCTCCTACACGGACCATTAAACTATGAGCAATGTGTGTTCCTAGAATTTTTTGTTAAACAGTTATGGTATAAGTTATATAGTGGCACGCCCAATCACACTCCATCGAATCTGATGAATACGTGTACGCTCCTTCGAATCCGATGAATACCGTAGTATTCCGGGGCCGATGAATAGTCTACGACATGTTTGAGTTGTGTAAGACGGATGAGAAGGGATGGAAAAATCGATTTTTCAAACTTTCTTGTTGTTTAGTTTTCAATAAAAATTATGGGAACTACAACTTTTCTTTTTTTTCCTGGGAAAAATTGGATCCTGCAAAAACTAAAGAGAGTACTTTAGTTTTCCTATGAAATTATTACATCAACTAAACACACATACAATAAAATGAAATTCACTTCTTTTTTTTCCACTTAACGTTACTTTTTAAGAGTATATTTTTCGCGCACCATTCTCTACAACTGAACAATGAACGGTTTTTGAGGACCTACGAACCAATACTGTTTACTTTGTGTTGTATTGAGGAGTGTGAACTAAAAATTCATTGGTAACTTACAACTCATAAAGTTATGAATCGACAATCACCTAAAAGTTTAAAGTCACCTAATAGCATCAAATTTAGTAAATAATAATCTCCTAGCCTACTGATAAAAAAAATAATTCACGATACTGAGGCATACCATGTGATATCTCAATTCCTTTTAAAGTCGTACATCAGTATCGGCTGGTCTAAGATGAGTTCTTATGAATGAATAACTTTTCAATTCTACTAGAATAACACCGTCACATGCTATTCCAGAGTTCTTTCTTATCCCATTCTAGCGTACAAGTTATGCACCATGAGATGAAATTCATACCAATGTGCGCTGAAATTGAGATATTGCGTGAAGGTAAGAAGCACTCAATAATTTTGTCCTTAGATTTTGTGTGGATGGGATTGTAAGGTGGCTACAATTACCGGGAATAACTATTGCGTGTCGGTGCCGACACTCATCTCCACCGACAGAATTAAGGGCGCAGCAGGTGACGAACCCCCGGCATCCTAATCTCAACCGGCAACTGCAGGTTGCCGACACAGATTTCCATGCAAAGAAACACATCAACCGTGTCGGTGCCGTTAAGTAACCGACGGTTTTCCGTTGCTCTTCCCATGCTCAAAATACTTTCCATCACCGACAATGGGGGGCACACCGACGACACCGTACACCGGTTTGTGTGAGGCTGGTCTCATTCTAGTTTCCTCCTCCGTTTCTAATCCATTAATGGGATGCTTAAAAGAGCAGCGAATGAACCGAGCAGCTCGTGAGCTTGGCTCGTAAGCGTTCGGTTCGAGCTCGAGTTTTCAGCTTGTTTACTAAAAGAATCGAATGAAGCTCGGCTCATTTGAAAAAAGCTCAGCTCGTTAAGAGAAATTTGACTCGATTAAAGAGACTTATTTAGTAAATGACTAAATTCGGCTCGTTAAAGCTCAAGCCGAGCGTGAACTCAAATTTTTTGGCTCGTTTAGTAAACAAGCTGAGCTCGAGCTCGACAGAGCTCGACTCAGTTTGTTTGGAGCCCTGTAATAAATCTTATTGACTTGATGGAGAAACAACGTCTGTCTTCTTTTCTAAACTCGCGAAAACCAGAAAATTAACAAAGATCACTTTATCTTTGTTAAAAATTCAAAAGAATTCCAGATTTGTTAAAGGGTATTTGTCGATTACGCTGGCGTCCTAAAGTATTGACCGGAAGGAACCCTTTCTTCATAGATCAAAATAACGAATGACCAAAAAATGCAGTTTTTTTTTTTTGTGTTGTTAAAGTGTTTGAAGTATTTAATGTTTATTGGAAACTGTAAATTTGTTTTTCTGTATCTTGCTTGCTTTATTGACAATTCAGTAGGCTAATGTTTCAAAAGCAAATGTCGGTTAATTAGACGAACCTCTATGAACCGACACCCAAAACTCCGATTAAGAGAAAAACAAAACCTACTGGATCATGAGTGCAAAGATTAGGCCTTCATGGACCGGTTTGCCTTTTTCAGGCTACGGTTCACTGTAAAGAACACTATCATTCGTTACTTTTTTTATTTTCCGAATTTTCAAAACTATTAGCTTCGAATAGCATCGAACTACATAAAGAAACAAGAACCACGTCATTCGAATGCACGAGTGAGAAGATTTGGCTTCCATTGATCGGTTTGCCTTGTAGCTACGTCATTCGTTCCTCCTCCTGTTGATTATGGGGTACACCGTACACCGGTTTATGTAAGACAGGTTTCATACTAATGATCGGAGTTGCTTAATTTGTTTAAAATAGATATTTCAGACTTTGTTTTGCAAAAAATCAACTCAACTGCATATCGGTAAAGGCTTAATCAATTGGTACAATTTTTTGTCTTGTAAGTACAAAGACAAAAAAATTGAACAAATAGATTAAACCCTTACTTATATCTTAATGAGCTAATTTTTTTGAGGACCCTTAAAAAAACGTTTTGAAAATTTTAAATGGCTACAATCATTTGTATGGAACTTCAAAGTGGATCTTCACAAGCCGGTGTACATTTGGTGTGCACCAAACGGTGTGCCAATAATTTTTTTTAACAAAATCTTGGTACCATTACTTATAAATCAATGCATGCAAAAGCATTTGGGAGAAGCAAAATAATATTTGCTTACTTGTGTGGAAAAATTAAAGAATTGTTAAAACAAATTTATTCCTATATATGAACTTTTCAAATCCATAGCAAGGGACTCATATTCGTTGCATTTATATTTTTTGTATTATTGATCAGTTGTCAAATTAAAGAGTCATCTCTCCCTCTCTAAACTTTATTTTGACAAAAGAGAGAAGTTGAATTAATAAAAGCTTAACGAAACTTACAAAACGGAATTCATTACAAAAAAATCTTGGACAAAACCAAACTAATCGTCTAACTAATGCTAAACGAGAAAAGGACAAGGCGGCTGATATTTTTCACCCTAACCAATACATATCGCCTGACTTACATTCTGCTGAAATTTCATATTTCCCTAGCAGTCTCTAAACTTGAAGAGTGAGAAAATTGCAACTAATATTGCACTTTTTGCTTCTTTGGAGAGTCATTACACATGGCTCTTCAATCATGAATAAAATTTGATTTTGCTTCTCCCCTGGAAATGATCTTTTCTTTCAACAGTTTATTGGTTCTATTCAAACACTTGGCTTTCTTGGATAATTAGAGTTCTGGGTTTGTTTGCGCCCTCGTCAATTAATTTTTACAGGACCAATTCCACCATTCGTTAGTTAGGAATTCAATAAAATTCAGAACAAAGTTTCACATCAATTAGCTCGTAAAAAGGCATCGCATCTAACGAATTTCAAACAAAAAAACTAAGGAGGAGCGAACTCGTAAACTGCTTGGGTGTGTTTCACTAACTAGACAAGTGATACATTAAGAGAAAATGACATATTTCGTTAAGCGAAAAATAAGTACTTAAAAAATAAAAATCTTAACGGAAAGGGTTTTTATACTTTAAAAAAAAAATGTCGAGACCACCGTTAAATGCGCCGATAACGGTGACATGAAAGTGACGGTGACATGTGAGATTTCGTTAGAAAATTTAAATTTCGAAAAATAAATGATGGGAGTACTTTACCGATAGCACGTGCCTCGTGGGTGGGGGTACCTCTCTATCAGCCGACATTACGTGACGACGACTCTTGGAATTTATATTGGGGAATGGCTCTCTCTCCTGTCCATATTTAAAATATGGAGAGGAGACGGTCGACATCTCAACCGTCTAATATTACAATTAATGGTTCGAATCTGCTTAAAAATTCTTCATTAAAAGAATTTTAAACTCTTCGCGTGGAGAATTTTTTAGCAGATTCGAACCATTAATTTTTTCAATGTATGATCCAGGTTTGGACGATTTCCTCCTGTCCAAAATTTGGACAGGAAAGGATTCGATCCCTTTATATTAAGGGCACCCAAAATGAGTTTTTTGTTTGTTTTTTCGATGGTTAAGGGTGTGCGTGTCAGCTTACATGTGTCTTAACTAATTTTCTCATTGGTTTTGTCAAAGGCAAAATAACCAAGGCAGGACGAGAGAATTCACAAAAGATTACTTTTTTCCCGACTTGACCCCAAGAGGCAACCCCTGATCAATTCTGTAAAGAGCAAATTCACCAACCAACCGACTAACCTTATGGCTGAGTTCGTTTGTATTACTACGAGTAAGCAAATAATTTGCTTCCGTGGTAGTTGCTTTTAGAGAAAATGACGGCCCAGGACGTATTTTGATAAATAATATCCGTCACGGACATGCTAAGAACATTTGTTAATGCTGAAAATGTCATTGACGAGTATTAATTATCAAAATACGTCATTGACTGTCATTTTCCCGAGCCGTCATTTTCCCTTGCTTTTATGAGCCATTAGCCCAATAGTATCGTACTGGGCTTGTTGACCTCGACTTTGGAGGTTCATGGGTTAGTTTCTCGGTATTGCTAATTACACCTATGAGGCTCAATTCAAACCTGGCCCAAAGTTCTATTGAGCTACAAAGCAAAGGGGCCTAGGCCTTGCCATCTCTTGAGAGGAATTTGGACGAACAAATAATATTGGTTGCTATAGATGCGCTAGAGACACACACGGAAATGCACAAAACACTCAACAATGGTCTATCGTAAGTGCGTGTGCATTTGGGCGTGTCTAGCGTTTTTATAAGTCGCTCACTTCCGCCATGAGTTTATAAGTGATTTCAAGAAACTCTTTACATACCCGCCATGACGCTATCTCCATAGGTAAGTTAAGTCCCCATGATAGAGGGTAACTAAAGGGTTTCTTAAGAAGATTAAGGGTATCTGGCCTGGCATTTGTATATATGACTTTACGATCTCCATCATATCGAGACACAAAAGTCGTACATAAATTAAGTAGAAGTGAGAGGACCCATATCTCAAAAGTACTTCGTGTCATTCAAATTGATCGACAATGGCTATAGGTTAGCATGATTCACTTCCACTGCGTATATTCTTACGTGTGTAATTTATCTTATCATGTGAGTTTTAGCTCTTCTGTTGATTTCTTTCTCTGATTCCACGTTGATACATTATGGTGAAAGATGAATCTCAAAGTTTTAACATGAAGCATCCGAATGAACTGGGCTCAAACAGAGTTTAATGTCGGGTCATTGCTGGTTTTTTCATTTGGGATTGATTACGCATTGGGCGTGTCGATAGTTGTACGTGATAACACTCTGTTGTTTTGTTTTTGTATCCTCGATTTATATTCTGCAACTTTTTTTTGTTGAACTTCAGGAATGTTTGGCTTTGTATATAATGCCGTTTCATCATCTCTGGCTTCTCGAAATCAATTTTGGGCAGGCTTGTCGTGATCATCAAAGAGGATGATCGGGAATATCCTTACTGACTAATTAATTTCTCTTGTTTTCTGCGTACTCTTGAATGTTGTAAGAACATTGTTTGTTCAGCAAGGATATTGCAAAGGTGGAAGATGACCAGAAATGGGAGATCATTGAGAGAATGAAATCGCTTTCGAGAACAGTAACTCTGGAGGCATATGAGCTGAAAAAGATATCGCCGGAGGAGGAGGAGCTAAAGGTACATCATCTATCTTCTCCTTATCACAAAATTCAAATGAATATTATCCCTATGATTGCAGCTCATTCTCAAATTGTTGTGTTTCAGGCCTCGCAGGAGAAGGTTGATATTGACAATTACAAGCACAAGAGGACTGAAGCCAAATGAGGGAAAGTCGAGCTAAAATGCAGATCGGTCACAGATTGACAGTTTCCTAGAACCGGGTTTTTATTAACCTGATCATTTTGTACACTTTTTCCCTCACTGTATCTTGTCGTAACCCATTGTCTCAGTTTTACCTTCGACGATTTTGGTTTTACTGGTTTTCTGCTCACATCTAAGCTAATTTTTGATCTGTATACAAAATTTCGCTGCACATCAGGTTGCATTGGTGATTGGACATGTGATCAACTAAAGCCATGCAAATAAGGAACGCATTGTAAGTCACTGCAAATAATGCAGTCATCCAATTGAGTAAAGCAACAACAACTGAATCAGGAGAACTATGCCAAAAGAATCACATTGCAGGTTTCTGATGTGTTACGGGGACGGGTTTACCCCAAACCATCACCACAATTACAAACTTATACCAACCTCGCCGAGAGGCCCGAGACTAAACCATATCTTATGTGCATCACCCCCAACAGCAAAACAACACAGTAAAAGGAGCAAAACAAGAAGTTTTCAGCCCTGCCCTGTGTTCCTCTAAGCAAATTCCTTTGCTGGGTTTATTTCTATACAAATATAAATAAGACAGGCACAACTGCCAGCAAAGAACCCTAACTCTTAAGTACCTTTTGAATTTCTCCCCACCCCAAAATGAAGATACAGAAGTTGCAACAGCATCAGAACATATACCCTTGTCTTGAGGAGCAATCGATCTCCATAGCAACCCTATATACCATTACCTTGGTTTCGGTAGCCTGTGAGCCGCTGGGCTAGCCACCAATGTAGTTTGGGAGCGACTGAGCATTTGGGTCATCGATGGGGTTTGATAAGACCGAACCAGGCTTGAGCCATCTGTGGAGTCACCCCGTGCTGTCGCCCGCTGCCACGAGTGAGAGCTCATTCCTGAAAGAACGTACGCCCTGCCTGACACCTCGTACACTTGGCGACTCACCATCCTCTCTTGCACCTCCTTCAGCTCCGCATCCAATGCGACACAGAGCCGATCGCCGGATTTCGCCGACACAGTTTCCGACAACAACCTTCGGCAGCTCTCGAGGACCGACACGGCCCCACTAAGGTCTCCCCGTTCGGCTGTGGCCCTCGCTTCCGCCATTGCATCCGCTGCCAGGAGCCGGTTGCGTTGCCGGTCCACTTCAATTGAAATGGCCTCCTTTCCGGCTATTTCATCTCTCTTAACCCTAACTTCTTCGCTCACCGTAGTTTGCATTTCTTTCGTCAACAGATCGTTGTAAACACATTTCACTTCCAACAACGATGTTTCGTTGCTAGAGGAATCTGATGGCAAATTGACCGAAACAAGAAAATCCCTCTCCTCGTCGGCATACAAATCTCCAACGTCGATGAAACCTGTTCGTCGGTCAGCAATCACCCGATTCGGGTAACTTCCGGATCTTAAAGAGGTTAAGGAGAGCGTGGGGTGGAGACAATCAATACAAACTTGAAGGTCCTTCACCACAACACTCAAAAGTCCCCCAATGCACTGTGCAAATGCATCTTGAATAACAGATTCAGTTTCGATGAAAGAGAAGGTACCTCCGGAAATCTCAGCAACCGAGTGCATGGATGACGCATCGTGATCCGTACCAAACCCAAATGTATGAACCGGGATCCTGCATCCAGAAATCCCGTTTTTGTGGATTGACAAAGGAAGGAGCAGATGGTAATTTGGATTTTGCTGGTTTCTAATTGAACTATGGACAGTGTAAGTGTCCTGTCCATCGGACAAAAGAATTATACTGGCAACCGGATTCTTTTCCCTTCGATCTTCCATTATTTTAGCGCCCTTTCTTAACCCTTCTGCAATGTTCGTCCCCCCATTTGCCACTAAAGAGTTAATAGCTTGCAACGCTTGGTGTTTTCCGGTGTCAGACATCCGACGGAGGGGGAAGAGGCGACGGGCGGTTGAAGAGAAAGCGATCACAGACAATCGGTCATTGGGCCCCAAATTTTGAATCACGAAACCCATGGCTCGCTTTAGCAATGCAAGTTTGGTCCCTGCCATACTACCACTGGTGTCAAGTACAGTAACAAGGTCGATAGCAGCCCGAGGCGTTTGCGAAATCTGTGGAGAGTTAACTTGATTTTCGTTTTCAGTTTGACCGGAAACGGAAACGGAAACAGGAGCTTTTATATGGATGAGAACTGTGAAATCGTCGTACGACATCAACCGTGACACGGATTTAAATTCAGGGAATGAGGTGATTTTTATTTTCCTGCGAAAATCACATGCATCTGATGATTTCATGTTTGACGAATCACAATCTAGAGATTCATCGTCGTTGAAGACGGCCGGCTCCGGGGTATGAAACAGTGGGATGACATGGGAATTGGGACGACGTGGAGGTGGTAGGCGGCGAATTACAGTCATTGAAGTATTATTGGGTGCCCAATCTATTGGAGTGATTCGTCCTCTATCAGATGGAAGCTTGAAACTGGGACTCTGCAAGGGTATTTCATTCCACTTTGCTCTGCAAATGGGACAGATTTGGTTTCCGTGCTTCACGTTTGAAGCTATGCAGTGAAAATGGAAGGAATGGGAGCATTCCGCAGTGAAAATGGCGTGGCCACCTCCGCATTTCATTGTTCCCAAACATATTGAGCAGGTATTCTGAAAGTTAAAATCAAGTACCAATCAGTGGATGTACAAATACTATCGTGTTCAACTAACATCTTAATCGTCGTCATAGAATTTGGTGCATTTCTCCATAGTATAGATAAACAGAAATAAACAGTGATCTACAAGTAGTTTCACAACATGGAGGAATGTCAAATGTTGTGGTGTTTTTTTTTTTTTTTTGCGGAAGGAGGAATGTTGTCAAGTTACTGAAACATTCAGGTAACAATAGGATTTCATTGCTGGATGATGAATAAAAAGATGATTTAACTGGGTTTTCATACCATGGAGGAATATTGGTTCTTCAAAAGTTGCAGTAACTTTAGGCTTTTATTACCTGGATGGAACAGAATTCTAAGGCCATATTTGATTGGCCGAACTAGTAACGACGGGTCGGGATGTTTAATCTCACTTGTTGAATTGTCGCATTCAAATGCCGAAATTGGTTTGGTAAGACAAAAATCATGTCTAATCCAGCCCATCAAACTTACTCCAAGATCATAAACTAGGCTACGTTGATTCTTCAAGACTTAAATCTGCTAAGAGATGGTTTCAACTTTCCCCAGAACACAAAACACAGTTGAAACCATTGAGCTTCTAGAGGAATATTGACTCTTCAAGATTCCCATCCCCTCTTTTTTCCAGCTTTTCCTCCCATTCTGATAAAGTTTATGGTAATAAACCTTACAAAATAGTAGGAGTAATAGTCAACAGATGTGGCCACCAAAGAAAGCTACTTTTTACACTCTGGAGGAAAGGAAGAAAAGGAAAGGTAATCATGTAGCCCCTCCCAAACTATTAAGACGAAATGATAAAAAAGGGTTCTTGAAAAGAAACCACACAAAGAGTGGAAAACAACAAGACATCCATTACCCATCTCATGACGACACCAAAAGAAAAAAAAAAAAAACCCCACACATGTTAAGCATAAAACAGATTAATAAACAAGATTAGAATCTTAAATTAATTGATGCACAAGATAATGGGGATAGGGTTGGTTCCTCTCCGCTCGAAGTTTGTCAAAATCCGAACCATTCATTGCAGCGATGGACGGTCCAGATTTGGACTATCTCGTTCAGTTCAAAACTTGGAGCGGGGAGGATCCGAATCCATGGGGATTAACCATCAAGATTACAAACATGAGTGAAAACATCTACTTCTGAAAACCTGTAGAGACTGTTTGGCGGCAGAGAAAGTGTAGAACCCAAAACTACAATTTTAAGCTCAGTTAACCAAGAATAAAGAACAAGCTCCGATTTTGTGTTATCCTCAGTTTTCTCAGCAACGAAACGGAACACGAACAAACAAACTACAAGTTTACAACATAATAACAATCGCCAACGGAAATTTAAAGCTTTTGGAGAAGATCCATCCACATACAACACACATTAATCAAAATTTTCTTAAATCTTGATCTTGATTGGGGAATTGAGGTACTGTTCTATAATCAGAACTCATACTTCAACAAAGGACAAATGGAGTTTGGCAACTTATACCATTTTCTATTAAAAGGTATTGTCATGTTTTGCACAAATTTTGGGACTTTGTCCTGGCTTTAATTGGAGCCTGGTAGTGGACAGTGAGACGAGATTGATCCAAGAATTACGTTGGAATGGGTGTAAGCTGGCCCAAACAACTGAGCTATATGGAGAAAAAAAAATGTTCTACACAGATTTCTTTCTAAACCGAAAAAAGACTCTATTTTTTTGGCAGAAAACTGAAAAAAAAAAAAAAAAAACTCTTCGCTCCCTAAATCTTTTTCGAAAATAGGACATGCAATAATTCCACCCAAAAACGAAAATTACAAACTTCGATTATTTTTTGCTTCAAAAAAAAAAAAAAAAACCAAGAAAAGAACTTCGATTATGTAGTAAATAAACAGAGAACAGGGGTTTTTACTAACCGTAGACGATCTGCTAAAACTCGCAGACAGCTTCGACCAACGGGACGACGGCGTCGTAGCCGGAGACGCCGCCGCCGGAAGCAGAGCGGCGCCGGAGATACTATCCGATGGAGGCGGCAAACCGTCGTTGTTCCTGGGAACGTAGACGCAGAGCTTCAGCCCCAGCAATAGCTTCACTCTTTCCCATTTACTAACTCCCATTGTATTTCAACTTACAAGCTCCAAAATCAACAACCCAGATCGTAAAATGACTTTTTCTTTAGCTCAATCCAAGTTCTAGAGAGAGAGAGAGAGAAGGGTGGGCGGGGTTGGAAAAAGCAAGGAGCTTCTAATGGAGTTTGGCCAAGCAGAGAGGCGAGAAGAGGTTAAAAGGGCGGCGGAATGTGGATTAGTGTGTGGACGGCTGAGACTTTTCGAGGAGTCGTGTGAGTTTAAGGGAGGGAGGAGCGGGTCGTTGTTGCTTTGCTTTACTCTTCTGTCTTCTAGGCGGCCATGGGGATGAGAGAGAGAGAGAGAGAGAGAGAGAGAGAGAGAGGGGCAATATGTGGGCTATATGTGGGGCGTAGGATTTTGACCTTTGCTGGGGGTTGGTTTGGCCGTTGAGAATTGTGTGAAAGGCAGGAGAACAGAGGGACAAACACATGTTAAATTGGCTGCAAAAAGGGAAAGTTTTGCTAAGGGTGCGTTTGGTTGACATAATTTAGGGGTGAGTTAGAGTTTTCTACATGGGGCCAAAGGAGCTTATCTGGGTGAGTTCACGCTATATTTTTTGTCTTCAAAATAACGTCAAAATGCGAGTTGTTTCCGGTAAAAATACCAAGGCATCCAAATGGTATTTTTAGTATTTTTGACCCTCTATTTATGCAATTTAGATAAAATGTTGTCTTCATAGTGTGGACAAGAAGTCAAAAAATACGATTGAGAAAGTTGACATTATTTTCCTTAACCTCATGCTCTTATCTAAAGCTCATCTTCGAAAAAAATCGGCTTGTTTGGTCTAGCATCTTATTACTAGTTTATTTGCTTAAAATTTTAATGAATATACGCGCAATAATGACTCATAAAAAAAATAAACTAATAAAATGATGTAACAAACAAGTCCGTCATCTTGCCGATTTCAACATTGACAAAGGATTAGAAACATCTTTTCAAAAGAAAGGAGAGGGTCAAACTTATTTATGATTATATATCTGTTCTGCTCACTTGATAAATAACATTTATTTTGAGTTGACAAAGTTCTAAGAAAAATTCAATAATTCAGCTTCGAGAATACGAAAGATAGTACTCCAATAAAAAAGAAAGAAAGAGGGTCAAAATTGAAAAGTAATTATGACGACATATCAAATCTGAACTTATATTCCCTTGTGATTATTTTAGATTGAAGGATCACTTGATAAAAACAATGCTGACTTTAAAAAATTCCAATAATACTCATGAGATTATCTCGAGTATTACATTGTTTTCTGGCAATTTTTTATTTTATTTTTGACATTTATACTTCATGGTGGCAAACTTTGTATGGATAATCTGGAAAGCTCCAAAAGTTATTGCAAGACTAGCCAAAGGGCTGGTGGTTTTTTTTGGTTGCGGATCCTCGATGATGGATTGTGTTTCACTGACTAAAATAAATACAATACTATTTATTTTTCAAATAAATATTTCTTTCATTCCAATTTAATAATCACTCGTTCTATTCTAATTATCAGATGAAAAATTAGTTATATTTTTGAATTGATAATAAATTTTATATCTAATTCAGGGTTGTGAATTCCGTTCCGTACTGGCCGATATTTCACGAATTTGTGAGATTCCGGTACCATAAGCCTTCAATGTTGTTCCGGACTAAATACCGGACCTTACCGGTCGGTACCGGCCATCTCGGAAAATACCAGACGAGATGACCTTCTCTGTAATTCCGGCCGAAATTTTGCAGATGTTGCTCCACGCGCGCCTCGGGGGACATCGGCTTGCTCCAACTTCGATATCTTTAAAGTCGGAGGAGGCGGTTATTCCAGAGGAGACGAGAGTAGTAATGATCGGGTGGCCGTGACACGTCAGCTATTCCCCGTGATCGCCGGAGACGGGGCTCCAAACGCGTGGTTACGGGGTAATAATTCGATGGATCTGTCGTTTAATCAGGCTAGGATTGGACAGCAGCAACCGCAGCAGCAGCAGCAGCAGGTGAAGAAGAGCAGGCGGGGATCGAGGTCTCGGAGCTCGCAGTACGGAGGAGTCACGATGGGAGTAGTATATTTTAATTTTCTGTTTTTTGTTGAGGTTTTTTTTTCTAAAGTGTTTCACTGTGATTTTGGAGAATGTGTGATTTTCATTAAGAGCAAGCTTATCAGCTCATGTAAACACCCAAAATTAGCTATTTTATTTGTGCAAAGCGAAAAAACCCTCATGCAGCAGATTAGGTAAACCAAAGAGGAGAATACCTCCGGCTACGGTAGATAGGTATATTTAACTAACAACTGTTTATGAGCAAAATCATTTAATACTATTATGTCTCAAACTTTCCCTCTCTCTCCTTTGTTCTTTTCTTGAAAAAGAAAAAAGGGATAAGAAAAAGAAATAGTATTTTATTAGAGAATAGGTAAAATAGATAATATTAGTGTAGTATTAAAAGAGATGTGAGTAGGTAAAATGAAAAAATGTACTATTCACCGGCATTTTTTGACTATGTACTGGTGTACATGCTCTAAGGCTCCGTTCAGTTGCCAGGAAAGTACAGGAAAGGATGGGAAAATCAACTTTCCCATGATTTTTGTAGTGTTCAGTTGGCAGGAAAGTAGTAGGAAACACGTTTTAAGTTTTCCTGCCGGAATTACTTTCCTGCAAAAGTGATCCTGCAAAAAACACAGGATTTTGCGTCGCGAGAAAAGGAAAATGAGTGAACACTCACAAAATTTTTCCGAAAGTTTCTTTTTTCTGACAAATGAACAACTAAACCTTAATTATTCTTGCAAAATTCTTTTGTCAAATGAACACTCACAGGAAAATAATTTTCTTTTTCTTTTACTTCACTTTACTTGACTTTTCCTGAGAATAACTTTCCTGTACAACATTTCTGGCAACTGAACGGAGCCTAAGGAGGGAAATTAGAGCATCTCCAGCCTTCACCCATATTTTTTCTCAAATTTGAGTCAAATTTTGGGTAAAAATTCATTTTGGGTAGACACATCTCCAACTATCAAACCCAAATTTTACACATCTCCCTCTTTCTCTCTCTAACTAGTCGTTGGAGAAATGGGTCAAAGCAAAAGTTGTCTCAGATTTGGGCAAAAAAATGGGTAAAACCCAAAATGGGGAAGGATTTTGGTCAAAGATTAGAGAGAGATTTTTGTAGTTTTTGTCCCATTTTTAAATTTGAGTCTTAAAATGGGTCAAAGCTGGAGATGCTCTTACGACCTGGAGTCAGGTACGTGTCTCTTTCTCTCTCTCTCTCTCTCTCTCTCTCTCTCTCTCTCTCTCTCTCTCTCTCTCTATATATATCTGTTTCTCTTTCTGTATCTCTGTGAATGCGTGTGAGAAAAATGTGCTATGTTTGTCTCTATTTTATTATCATGTTATGCTCTTTTTTTTGTTAATTTTAAGTCCATTACGTGGATTTTGTTATCTTAATATATGTATTTTATCATGAATTGCATGGTATGAGAAATTTTTTTGAGTTATAATTATTATATATATTGTAGTTGCGGTAAATCCGAAATGGTACTTGGTATTTGACTGGTACCGATACGGTACAGGAAAATCGGTACCTTGTCCAAAACGGTATTCAAAATCTTGTATTCAATATGGATATTGTTTGATAGATCTCGATTAGTTTTATAAAATAATATTTTTAAAATCACATAAAATATTATAAATTAAAAAATAGAATCAATTAAAAAGTGACACAAACTCTCAAAATGAATTATTAAATTGGGACGGTTGAAGTATTTATTTTTTGAATTAAAAGTGATGTATTCTGAAAGAATGACATATTTCGTAAAACAAAGAATAAATACTTCAAAAATGTATATTTCTAGAGCCCGCCATGGAGAGGATTTCGAGGGATTGGCATATCCTTCAATTAATGCTTCTCTCCCTTGCTGACTTTATAGTTGTGGATTTTCTTCTAATTATACAAGTGGATTTTCTCATGATCACATGATTTGAAGGAGTGATAGCAATCCCTACCCCTTTTGACTTATCTAGCTGGCGGTTGGATTGCAAAAGAGACATCTTTGTTGAATTTCATAGTTTAGGCGTGAATAGTATGCTTTTGACGAATTTGAGTTATGAAATAGTGAAAATATGCGTAAATTGGCCTGAACACTTGACTGTTGAAACGAGAGAGAGAGGGGTTACGTGGGCTGGGTAATTTTGAAGTTCGGACCCTTGTTTGAGGTGGGGTTGTTTTGGTTGTTGAGAATATTGTGAAAGGAAGAGGACAGAGGGACAAACACATATTAAGGGGTGTTTTTGATAGGAAATAAGTTAAGGAGATTTTGTTGTTGTTGACAAGTCGTTAATTGTTTTTTACTAACTAATAAGTTGTTGAAAAATATCAAGTTGTTTCAACTAATCAATAAGTTATTGCTAAATGTCAAGTTATTTTTACTAACCAATAAATTGTTGATTAGTGTGAACAACTTGATAAAATGCCATAAGTTATTGTGGCCCTGATTTTTCAAGAGCTTAAAGCAAAAACTAAAAAGGAGGCCTATTTGTTAGACTATTATAAGGGGTAAAAAAAAATAGGAGGGTCCCCCGTAATTCAAAATTTTTGAGAGGCCTAAAGCGACCATAACATAAATTTTAGCTTAGGACCGACTCTGAATTGTTGCTGAAAAATATTAGTGGAAAAACAAGGCCTAAATTGGTTGCGAAAGGAATGGAAAAAAAAAAAGTTGTTGTAAAAGGCACCTTTTTTTTTGTCAAGGAAGATGTGCGGGAGCGGGCACCCGCTAAGGGTATGTTTGGTTGGCATAATTTATTCTTCTTATTCCAAGGGTCAGCTTCGAGAATAATGTGATTTCAAAGGATGGCATATCAATCAACATTTGAAAAGTAATTTCTGATGGCATATCAAATCTGGACTTATAATATTCTCCACCATTATTTTAGATTGAAGGCTCACTTAATAAAAAAAAAAATGTTAACTTTAACAAATTCTTTAAAAAAAAACTCCATAATATTCACCAACTAGTACGGAGTACAAAAAAATTAGAATGTGATTCTCCGAGGTATTTAATTTACGGTTATACTTTCATGGTGCGGAAGTCAGTATGGATGATGTAAAAGCTAGGAAGGTTCTCGCAAGACAAGCCTGAGGATCCGGTGGATTTTCCGGTCGCAAATCCTCTAATGATCAAGTTATTCGGGGCCAAGTGTATAAAGTTTCGTAAATTAGGACTGCAAAAGTATATGTACCTGTATCCTTAGAGCCGGCGGTCGAGAGGATTGAGGGATTGGGAATCCTTATTTCTTGCTGAATTATAGGAGTGGACTTTCTTTCGATTGCATGATTTCAAATTCCAGGGATTGGTTGGTGCCAATTGCGCGTCTCTTTTGAGTTTGTTCAACTATAGTACTTTCTTTTGAGTAGGCATGGCTCCAATATTCAACTTTTGCTTATTGTAGACAAAAGCAAAGAAAGAAGGAGTTAAGAACTTTCTCCTGCATTTAATCAGATTTTCCAATAAAATTTACTTATATTCAGAAAAAAATCGTTCTAATTTTTGTTGTTGAATATTGTTGCGGAAACAAACGATCGAACCAGAACACAAACACAGAGACAAAGATTTACGTGGTTCCCTATGAATTAGGTATGTCCATCGGGGGTAGCCGGATTATATTTAGGAGGAGGAAGATTACAAATCACTCTACTCACACTCTCACAAACAGAATACAAACTGATCAGATACGTTTCTGATTTCCCACACTCAAATGCAAGAGCAGAGGGCTCAGTTTATAGGCAAAGGAAAAAGAAAGCCCTGTTCACGAGCCTTCCATGCAAGGCTCATTAATTGCATATCCACGCCTGGGATTTCCAAATCCATGCCTGTGATCTTCAAGGCATGTGCAGATCTTTCCATTGTCAAGAAAGACTGCCAATAAATGAGAATGGAAGCGAAGTTATAAATTTTCATAACTTAATTAGCAAGCGAAGTTTTTGTTTAAGAGTTTTTGCACCTTATTAGGGATCAAGAATTTCCGTTGTCTCAAAGAATACAAGGCTTTTTTTTATCTTGCAATGTCCTATAATCACAATAATAATAAATAAAAAATCGAAATCGCCATTTTTTAAAGCCGATATAGAAAAATCGGCAAAAGAATTGTTTTGTTATATTGGTATTTTCTTTCTGACTAGTTATGCTATGGAATGAAAATGTAAAAATAAACATCTAAATAATGAATTGAGATATTTTTCTGGGTTTTGTCTCTACCCAGCATTGGCACAAAAAAACTCGAAGATGTCGGCAAAGAGTGGGAGTATTGGTAGGCGAAAAAATGGGCAAAAAAACCATTAGAACTTGAAGATGTTGAACCTAGACTCAAATCTTCTCTAGAACTTGGAATCAAATCGTCTGTAGTTCTCTAAATGTTCTCGTCAACCATATTCTTTCAACCCGAATCGTTAGATATATATAAACTTGACTTTGTTCTTGATTTTTGCTCTTGACGGTGCTCGTTTCGTGCGTGAAAGAGAATCGATTGATCCCCTTCCTCCAATCTTAAATTTAGGGCTTAATTTTTTTTTTCCCACGCTTCTAATTATTTTTGTGCTAATCATAGTTAAACATATGAGAATGCAGAGGGTTAGTATGAGACCCATAAGATGGTAAAAGTCAATCGAGAGGGAGTATTGTTCACTCTTTTTTGTGGGGGTGAACAAATTCGGACTCGTTTAACTATATATCCCAAAGGTGAGTACAAAGAAGAAGACCAAACACTAAGGTAGTGCCAAAAAGAAGAAGGAATAATGGAAGGAGATAGTATTTTATAGGGAGAATATATGCTCTATTTGACCTTTGAATGTCACCATTAGAAATCAGCATATATCTATTAGGATGAAACAAGACAAATTTTCAAAAAGGGAAAAGCTACAACACCCTCATTGTACACTTGTAACCAAATTCGTAAACAGAATTCCTCCATACATTGTAGAAACATTGAATACTTGTACACAACACTTGTACAAATAGAGAGTTAACCCTCAAGGATTGGCCAAATGATCTTGGCCTGACACTTAAAGGTTCGCTCCTAAGGTAAGTTTTAGGTTCAATTCTCCTTGTCAACAACTTACGGGGTTACCTCAAACCACATGTAAGCGTGTGAAATGACTGTGAGAACTATATGAATTAGTTCAAGGTGCGTGTAAGTTGACCCAAGACACTCTGCATAACAAGAAAAAGGGAAAAAAAGAAGAAAAAGATAGTGGATACTGGATACTGGATAGAGTAGTACAAGTATTTCTCCCCACTTGTATTGTTGGAGAAAATGGGGCATCAAATTAATGGCTCACTTGCATTCTCTCAGAGTCCATATACTAATCCAAAAGGGAGAAGTTACCAACATGATTCTATAGGCTTTGAGTTGAGTTTCCTATTCACTCTTTTACATCACTAGCTCTCCCTTCAAAAGACAACCCCAGAAAAGAAAAATGCTCTATCCTTTTTAATTGCAAAAAAAGCTATTCCAAAAGGCCATCCACTAGGAACCAAAAACAAGGTCGACTCCTTTCCATTTCGCTCCTTTCCGGGAGTCAGATATTAAGTATAACAATGGAAAATTTCAAAATGGCACCTGAACTTTCACTGTAATGTCACAGAAACACCTAGACTTCACTTTATTTCAATTAAACACCTGGACTTACAAAATTTCCAAAATGAGGCACCTGCCGTTAGCCTCCATCCACAAAATTGCTGATATGGCACACTTCACCCGTTAAATGGGCCCATTTCACATGTTAGGAAGCAAATGAAATGCACACAATTACAACCCAACACTAACCTACTTCACTTTTCTTCACCTTTTAATTGTGTGCACAATCAAACTCCACAGATCAAAAACAAAATCAAAATCAAAACCCCACAAACCTCCAATCTAGTCCCCTTCACTAGACCAATCGGAGAAGTTTCCACCACCACTGGTGAGGTTTCTTAGGAGCAATTTCGGTAGTCGAAGCAAAGGCAAATTGCATTCCAGCCCAATGTTCATCCGCAAGAAGAACACCCGCTAACGAGACCCACAAACCGTCCTCTCCTAAAGTCATTGGCATCGACCAAGTTGGAGCCCACTGACCCCATTTCCTCCAAACTGCACCGCTGCCCCTACCTGTGGGTCAAAACCAGTTTATTTTGCCTTAAATTCTGTTTTGCCCCCATTTCCTTAAACAAATTAAACCCAAATTGTTATGCTCTGGTTTAAACAAATGGGTCGGGTCTTTCTGGTTTGGATGGTGCGAAAAAGTTGAAGTTAAAGACGAAAATGAGTGAGAAATAGAGGATGGCCATAGCTGAGAAGGTCGGAGAGGATCGAGAAATAGAGATGGCAATGGAGCTGAGAGGTTGGGGAGGAGCGAGAAACAGAGGAGGGACCCACATCTGAGGTCAAGCCTGATTCCAAAGATTTAATTTTAGAATCAAGGATTGTTGAAGAAATCGAACCAAATTTGGGAGAAATTGTGGATTCGGTTGATGGGAAAGCAGAGGAAATTAGGAGGGTTCAAGAAGTGGAAGCGACGATGGATCTAGCGCAATGAAAGAGTAGGGTTTTGATTGTGTGCATGTCTTTTACTTCCTAACATGTAAAGTGGGGCCAGTTAAGGGGTGATGTGTGCCCACATCAGCAATTTTGTTGATGGAATGGATGGAGGCTAACGACAGGTGCCTCATTTTGGGGATTTTGTAAGTCCAGGTGTTTAATTGAAATAAAATGAAGTCTAAGTGTTTCGGTGACATTGGAGTGAAAGTTCAGGTGTCATTTTGAAATTTTTCAGTATAACAATGTATCACCTTCTAATAAAACTCAGGTGAGTCATTGTGAAAAATGATCTTGCCTGTAGTCAAGGTCTGAGCTTTAAAATTTGCTTCTTTCAAGTTCTCAAGTTCAACCTTTGAAAAAAAAACAAGGAAAAAAAGTTTCAATTTCGAAACTATATATATAAATTCTATCAATTCTAGTGATACCATTCCAACGGGATAAAGCTCTGGCTTTTAATTTGGCATATACATAAATGATGGTATTAATTTTTTAAAAATTAATCAATGTGTACATAAACTGGCTTGACACATTAAGTATAGGAACGACAAGATGGTTGACACTGGATTAGCAACTTCTTATTCATTTTTATCATCCCTCCCAGAGAGAGAGAGACAGAGAGAGAGAAAGAGCTACCTATTCTTTATTTTGGATCAAAAGGAGAGAGAGAGAGAGAGAGAGAGAGAGAGAGAGAGAGAGAGAGAGAGAGAGAGAGCTACCTATTCTTTATTTTGGATCAAAGGGAGGGCTTCATTGGAAAATTGAAATGAGTAGATATCCATTAAGAGAGAATCCTCATGAGAGAGAGAGAGAGAGAGTATTCTTCATGGAAAATTTGAAATGAGTAGATATCCATTAAGAAAGAATCCTCATGACACCTTGGTGGGTGGGAGGATATGATTCCCTTGGACCACCCTCCTCTGAATTTGCTACACTTTCTGGTGCAAGTCAACTAGAAAGGTGACCCTTTTTTGATAAGGGAACCTCCCTTTTGATGGTGCCCCCCACGTGGGTGATTAATTAATTAAGATCAAGAATTATGTAGTCCTAGCTTAGCCTATGAAATTATTACTTAGCTCTTGTCTGCTTCTAGAGGTATTAAAGATTAAGGTAAACTAAATCATGGCCAGTTTGACCATAACTTTGGAAACCTCAAAACAGTCTTTTTTGTGGGCTTAAAAATTGCACACCTTGGCTTTGAAGTGTGGATCCATCGCACATCCAGAAATGTCGTCGCGTCGATAATCGTTTCTTAAAACACGACAGAGAAACGTTAAAAGTACTTTGTACAGTCTTTTCAAGTTTTAATTTTAAATTAAATTCAAGATGCACATAAGCTGTCACAAACATCTGTTGAGAGAGAGAGAAAGAAAGAGAGAGTATTTTCCTTATATAACCCAAAATAATTGCAACCTTAAAATTGGAGGCCATATAACCCAAAAAGGACGGTTTAAGTCCAGAAGATGCATATATGGGCCCAGATTCCGCAAGGCCCAAACCTGATTTTGCACCCAAAACATGGCCCATGTGTGTTCTTACCGCATCCCAAGACATGGCCATATAAGCTTTCTATTGACTTTTCGGGATGTACTGCCTGGGTTCGAGTCTCATTGCTGCTTTCACTTTTCCTTATTCCCGCGTATTGGTTTTTTCGTAACAACCTTTAGCTTCAAGACCTCGTTGATACAGCGAAAAAAGTTGCAAATGGTAAGGCAAAAAGTTATTTTCTTTACAGATATTGATGCAAAAATTGGGCATACAAATAGAGTTATTCTCATTGGAACATCTATGAACAAACAATTACAAATCTAAAACTCTGCATCATTCCATGAGGTCCATCTATTCTGAAGCATATCAAATGATGCAAAATTCCAGATTTCTCTTCGGCTAAGAAGAAAGAAAACCTCGCCGAGACAAAATACTTCCCTCATCTTGATTCTCAAGTTTTCTTCCACCCTAGTTCTACGTGTACCACTCCATTCTTCGAGCCGATCAAATGGTATTTCTGGTTGATGTGTCCGTTGTGCACTACATCCGCGAGATTGATTTCCACAAACCCCAACGACTCCTACACAGTGTAAATACTCCGCTTGAATCTTTTTGAATTAAGGAGGAAAAAACGGCAGTGATAAAAGTAGAATCATGAGACATACCTTTGATCGAAAACTGAAACGTGTCCTCTTGCTCATGACCTCGATATGGATCTTATCATTTAATGGAGGCTCTTCAAGCATAAATTGGAAATCTTCGTTCCACATTGGGTGATGTGTTTTCCTGATCATCTGAAATACTGAATTTATTTGTCTCCGGCCAAAGATTTTGAAACATCTTATGTTGAACGATTCCGCTCAACTATAAATTTAAGTAAGAATGACTGCTGTTTATATATAAACCTACATCAGCTAACTCTGAGGCTGTGTATGGACTAACAAGTTGGTGGAAGGATTTATCAAACCCAAAGGAATATCACAGAGAAACCGATGAACAAATTTAGTGTTGACTACAACATCCCCGCATCTTTTCATGTACCTCCATTAGTGTCATCACAAATCCGTGATCCATACACACCCTAGAACGAAGAGAAAAAAACAGAGGAAAAGAACAAAAAAGAATAGAAGGGAATGACATAAGAAGATATTCTTTAAAATTGCATCGAAACCAGGTATACCGATGATACCCAGAGATGGTCCTTGTAAGTTGTAACATAAACGATAGCAAGGACAATTTTCAAAAGGTAAGTAAGCTCACCTTTGATTTCTTCTTCTCTCTTCTAAAGAGAATGAAGACGTATGGGTTGTTGTGAGCACCCCCACCCTCAACGTCATCAGCTCCGTAAACTGTGACCAAAAGTAAACCTGCTTCACTGGGGCTCTCATTACCAGATGCCCTATCAATTCTGTTTTCCTTCTTCCCGTCTCTTTTGAGATGTTCACTAGAGTCATCACTGTCTTCTTTAAAATGGTCATACGTCAGTTCCACCACAATTTGTCCTCTTGGTTTCTTGTGATGGGAATCACTGGTAAATGTGCTCTTGAGCAAATCAAGTGTAAACTCCTTTGGCTCATGTGGTGTTAGAAGTTTCAGAGGAACCACTTGTGAACCTAGCCTGTCGTGTGCGCCAACCTGTTGAAAGGCAGAAACGCCAATTAAAAGCAGAAGCGCACTCTTCGAATGTTACCAAAGTTAAGGAAGTCATTGAATATTCTCCTTGAATCACTTTTTCTCTATGTTTTTCTTTTATGTGAATTCATGACAAACTTAAAAGCATTATACTTCTTATTTCCTTTGAGAAATATCAAAAAGCAGCTCATTGATAGAATTCAGAAACTTTCAGTATAATGCCATGATACTTTGCAGAAAATCAAGGGACAAACCTTATCCCAATCATAGACATTGATATTCAGAACTTGGGTCTGGGGGTTCTTGACAATTAGCCTAAAATTCTCATTCCACTCTGGATTCAAGTTCCTCTTCTTGACTGTTGTTTTCTTTGCCGGCAGCCTTTCTTCACTCAGACTGAGCTTAACATAAGGATCCGATGTTCCTATTAAGTCCATCTTCAAAAGTCTGATTGCCCGTATAACTTTGACATGTAATATTCCCACAGGCTTCCTTACCGCCACTCTATCAAAAGAAAACAAGTCAGTTTTTGATGCATAGAAAAAACCAGAACATGATTTGAGGTTACATTGCTCCGATCAAGTTGAAAATAATATAGAGGTTAATATTGTTCTGCTGTGAACTTACGTGGACGCATCAAGTATGGGTATTTCAAGGGTTTGGGGCCAGTGGTAAAGGATTGAAACTTGTTTTTTAATTGCCTCCTGCAAGGTGCAATGGAAAATGAGTGGGTGAAAGACTTTGCTTAAAACTGAAAACCACTAAACTATTTAGTTGTGTTTGGATCATGAATTATTGTATCGTGAGGAAGGTTGATGGAGAAACCAAAGAAATGAATTTAGATTCTTCAAGCATCTTCTTACTTTCCAAAAAGTAGTATCTTCTTAGTTTCCAACTCCATGATAAAAAGTAGTATCTTCTTAGTTTCCAACTCCATGATCCCAACACAACCTTAAACAAAAGTCATGATCCAAACACAGCCTACAGCTGAATGAATGGTCAATGCAGCACCTGTACAAATCGGTAAAGTCCAGGTATGGACATAATATCCCCTCCCAGTACTTTCAGTCCAAAATCCACATGTGGCTGCAGCATATGACAATAATAGCTAATAAGTTAGTTATTTCCATTCTAAGATTGAGAGAAATGAGATAGTTATTTGGTATAATCAACTTTTCCTCTTACCTTCCCCATCAAAGAAACGACCATGCTTGAAAAACATGGAAAAGTAGGCACGAGATGTTTCAACGTTATCCGCGGTGCCACAAACACTTGTAGATCCACTAACTGATAAGAAACATAATCAATCCTCCCCAACAAATACATCCTCTTTATAGGAACTAAAACAAACATTCTTTTGTTAATGATAGTGTCATTAGGATCTCCTGACCTGAACTGTGATGCTTAGAGATAAAATTTTCAACATCAGAGTTATGTTTGGATTTCCAGCCCACTTCATAGCCGGTTCCATGACCAGTTCTCTCTCTTCAGTATCGTAGGCTTTCATACCTGCCAAGTTATGAAGGGAAAAATTAGAAAAGTTTTAGCAACGCTAGCTGAATCACAGAAAATCACTCAGGGGTCTGAGACCACCATGTCACCTTAGGTTCCGCCAGGGGCGGACCAGAATTTTTGTCTATTGGAAGCAAGACTTTATCGAAAAACATACACCTCAATTTTCTTAGCCTACACTCCAAATGCGTTAAATTCCGAATGGGAAAAAGGTTAAATCACGGATGGAAAATGGAAGAAAAACTACAACTATAGGTTAAATTATCGTTTCCATAAGTTTGGTGGTGCCAATGGAAGATATAGTTATTTTCAAGGGCAATTTGCTGAGGAAAAATCAACACCTTATTCAGAACAGATAAAATTTAACAACTCCTCCTTGAGTCCCGCACGCTCATGGTTGGCCGACTCAGACAAAGTAGGACACGGCCTCGACAAGTGAAAAGCCTTCTCAAGAAGATGACGAAGTAAGATCTGAGGTCCCCATTATCAGATCTTGTAGACCACGAGTGGATGTACAAATAAAGACGCGATGATCAGGAAACATGGTATAATGACACAAACAAGGGTCAATGTGTGATGTACCCTGTGTATTGTGTTTGCAACTGATGAAAATTAGCACCAGAATACGTGCTAATCCCAACATAAAATCACACATAAATGTAGAATAAAGAAAATGGTTTGAGCCATTTCATGTTGACCAAAAATCAAACCATCAACAAGGAAATGGAGCAATTGTACATCAATAGGCCCCGTTCCGGAACGTAGAATAAGTCCTTATTTTTTAAGAAGGCAATTTCAAGCTTAAAAATAATGAGTTTATTAAAATTTAAAAATATGCAATATGAATCTTATTTGAAAGATCTCGATGAGATCTTTTATACGGTGCAAAAAAAATTAAAAAATTATTATTTATTTACACTATTTTTGAGTTTGAAAATATGAAATAAGTACTTATTTTTTAAGAAGGTGTTCTGGAACGGAGTCTAAGACTTTTGATCCACGGAGCAGGACAAATGTTATCTAACATGTCTATACTCACCTTGGATTATAGGAGGGAGAGTTCCAAGGCTTAAATTGCCAAAGTCAATCGATTCTATCTGATATTTGCCGATGTACTCTGCAAATATTGGTCGAGCCATGATCCTTATGGTCTTACAAATTGCCTGCGTAATTCAATAATTAAGCTTAGTCTAATTAATCATAGACTTTAAACTTTGTAAGCTAACAAATCACTTTTTAACCCTTACAAATTTATAATCACCTTGTCAAGGTAAGGCCACATATCCAACAGAAACTGGTTTAACCAGTCCACCTGCATAATCATGCAAATTAAACGATAAACAAAGATTTAAACCAACTACGCGTGGCTCTGGCGTGTAATCACCTTGAGGGAATACCCCTTAAGAAATGTGCTTTTGAATTTGCTTTTAAATCCTGACCAGACCAAGTGAAGTCCTTAAGAGTGAAATGAAAAGGTAAATCTTGTAAAAGCCTGAAAGGTAAAGCATACTCGGTCATAATCCGGACTCTTCACCCAGAGCGGAATCTCGTGCAGAATTTCTTGCAAAGTAGTCGTGTCCATCTCGTGAAGGGGCCTAACAATGGGATTCTGTAATTGCATAATTCAAGATTCAAAGAATTAGAGCTACATTTTGGAGTTGAAACCTACACAAAATCATATTCAAAGGCCCCTTTTCGTTTGCTTATTTTGGTGCACAATCAACAACTTTTTTAGTGAAGGCTCTGAAGTGAGAAAGTTAATACTACGCTATAGTTAAAATGCAAAAACCGATTCTGAGTAAGGATAAGACAACTGATGAAGTACTTCATGATCACATCCAACAACATAAGAAATTGATTGGTTGTAGTATACAGTCCTGTTTGTTTGTTCAAATCGAAGTATGTGATTGGACATTAAATCTTAGAGGACAACATGTTCTGCCTTTGAAATTTTTGCAGTCCGGATTAAATTATCTCCTGTCTGATAAGGAATCCCACGAAACAGATATGCAATACCTTGGGAATAAGCTATTATTCATCGCTCCACTATCAGTCCGATCAATGGATTATCTATTCCATGTTTTTACAAATGAGCCTACAGGTCAAGGTGTATTTTTTGCACTGAGAGGCTAATTTTAGTCTGAGTATCCGGTTGATGTTACGTACGAATACACTGTCAGCGGTCTTCAATGAATCATACCAACCATTTCAAAATCCAAGATAAATTCGTTCTATACTTCTATGGAGATAAATTCTTCCTCCATGGGCAGAGGGCACATAAAATAGGATCATTCCGTTCCTACTGAGATACTCGCCAGCAAAAAACCCAAAAAACATAACTGGTCAACACAGTTGTTAACACCATGAAACGCTAAATAGTAGAAGGTGATAGAGACATAGAAAAAAGATTTGTGAGATACTCAGGAAATTTATGAACAGTCAAACGTGCAAGCAATCACCAATTTAACAGGTCAGAAGAAGACTATACAAGTCTAGCAATTGTGCACTGGTATAGACAACACGAAAATAAAATTCGTTTGGAATAGACAGAAAATATTAATTTACAAACAAAATTAAAACGAGTCCTATGGTCAAATTTAAACAAAAAAGACAGATGGCAAACAATTAGAGTGCGTTCCACCAACTAAAATAAGTAATTATTTTTTGAATTAAAGGTGATATATCGTGAGAGAATGATCTATCTCGTAAAGCGAAAAATAAGTAATTAAAAAATAAGAAACTTAGCGGAGGGAAAAAAAAAAATTATGTCATATTCTCACTGTCGCCAGCAAAGCAGAAGGCCAGGAACAAGATCCTAGAAAATCCCAATTTATACAGAACATCTGGAGAGAGAGAGAGAGAGAGAGAGAACCAAAATGAAACCTGAAAACTCAGGTGTATCTAATCATTTCTACAAGCAATGAGAAAACAAAAAACTTATGTATCCAATTATCTATATGTCAAACTGTATATACATGGTTCTTGGTGAATGTAATCATCGATCAAATACTTATTGATCTCTCCTCATGCAATGACAAGAGAAGAACTAATTAGTATCTGTGCTCATCGATTTAACAAGAACTACTATGGCGTTGTATGTACCCAAGATTAAACAAGGACTATGAAGATGATTCTGTGCAGAAAAGGTTACCTCAACATCTTTGGGCTTAGAATAGACGAAGAAGTAAAACCCAACTAGGATTCCGAATGGGAGTCCAATACCAAAGCCAAGAATTCCCAAGAAAGTGCTTAGAAAACCCATTTGAATTTGAAGTCAAACTCCAGCCAGAGAGATGGGTTATTGAAGATATGGAAAACAAATCAATGCAGAGAGAGAGAGAGAGAGAGAGAGAGAGAGAGAGAGAGAGAGTATTTTCTGGGGAAGAAACTAACGAACGTATCGAAAAGGAGTATCAGATAAAACCGCCAAAAACAGAGAAGCACTGGAGTATTTGCTTCAAAAAAGTGAAACACTCGAACCTTTAAATATACACTGAACTGTCTGATTAAATGACGCTATTGCCCTTGTTTGTGTTGGTTTTAGAATCCAGTTTTTCCCAAAAGAAAAAAGGAGGAGGCATTTGTTGTATTGTTCTTTTACGAGGAAAATTTCAAAAAATGTTTTTCCCCATGCACGAGATTTTTTTAACTATAGTAGCTTTTGACTTTTATTATCGTCGATTTCATCAATCAACGGTCGAGATTAATAATTTTTTGGTGTTCTTTGGTGGTTGTCATTTATAGTTTAAGAAACCGAAAATAAATGAGTAATGAATACGAGATTTAAAAAGATAACGAATTGAAAGGAAAAAAAAAAAAACAAATTTATGTTGGTATTAGGAGTTGAAACTTGAAAGTGGTTTGTGAGTTGTCTTATGGGATGGAGATGATGAATTCTCGAGATTTCTAGAAATAAATCGAGCAATGGCAAATAATAATAATATAATAATACTAGAATCTGATTGAGGTCCTTGGGCCAATTCTCTAATACTCCCTCCGTCTCAATTTTTAAGTTATATTTGAAAGTTCGTGCCACTTTTTATTCGATTATGTCTTGTAATCTATGAGATTTTAGATGATTTTTAAAATTTTCGTTTACTAGTACTGATCGAGAGCCATCAAACAAAATTCATATTGCATTTAAAAAGTGTTACCAATCGAAAAATATAATCAATAAACTATCTGGTTAGAATAAAACGATGAACTAAAAAATGGAGACGGAGGGAGTACCTATAAAATGGTTACGAATTGAACTACCAATCGAAAAATATAATCAATAAACTATCCGATTAGAATAAAACGATGAACTAAAAAATGAAAACGGAGAGAGTACCTATAAAATGGTTACGAATTGAACTAATCCAAATTAAATCACCTGCTCGATGAGCAAGCATATATAACCTTTGATGGTTGTTTTATCTGCCGAAGTCGTGTAAACCATAAATGAATTAACAAAGTACTATACGAAGCAAGACCTAGATCACGTATGTATCATGTATGCATTTCTTCAATCGTTCGTTATACTAATTCTTATACCTGTTGCTAGACACGTATAAGAATCAAATTTCCTCTCATAATGAGGTGAACGTTGGCCTGGACACCAGAGTTATATAAAAAAATATATGGAGTAGAGGATCCACCGTACGCAAGCTTGTTTATAAACTAAAAGAAAAACTTTTTCTATGGAGGTTCCGTAAAAAAGGTTTTTATAGAGGTGAACAATCTCACCAATTCAAAAAAGTTTTTGATGATCCAGATTTTAAATAACATATTCGCACGAATAGCTTATTTAAAATTTAGATCGTCAATTATCGAAACGAACAATGAAATAAGGGTGTGCATAAACTTTTTTTATGGAGGCACCGTGAAAAAAAACCTCATCGACCGATTGAGTGATAGACTACACCTGCGGGCGCATATGATCTGTAATTGCATAGGTCAGCCATCAAAAGTTACTGGATCACGTGGGCGCTAGGACACAATGAGGACACTACATACTTTGACTAAACTTATGCCACGTGGACAATCACGGATTTGGGTGTACAAAACGGATCCGGAGATCATGTAGGGCGGGGTGCCAACAGGCCTTGTAGAACGCATCCGGACCGTCCATTTCAGTAATAGACGGCTCAGATTTTAATCCAAATAATGGACGGCTCGGATCAATAGGGGCTGGGATTAAATCCGGGCCGTCGGTGTCAAAATGAACGGCTGGATCGTCCGCCCTACACACCCTGCAGTGCAGGCCGCACCGCAAGAATCCCCAATCCGTATAAAACTTAAGGGTACACAAAATAAAAAAAAAACTTGCACAACTAGTAGTCTAGTACTAATAAATACTCCATATCTAAGCATAACTTTTTTTAATTTTTAATAACGGAACAGTCCTACAGTCAAGTCACTATATGAATCCGGCTGCGCAACCCAAACCTCCGGGGAAGTTGTGTGACCATACTAGTCACGACCCCATGGGAAATCAAACTTCATATCTTGAGGGAAGGTTCGGAAGGATTTACCTTTAAAAACGACCCGTGTCCAGGTTAATAAGCCTTTTTGAGAGTGAGCTCAACGCAAAATATGTGATGAATAAAGAGTTTTGGACACCATGTGACGGTGCTCCAAGAATATTAACTGATTTCCCTTTCTCCGTACCCCACCAAAATCACTCTTCTAATAACTTTCATGGGTTTTGTTGAGCATTAATCCATGATGATGCCGAGATGTTGCATAATGATGAGAGAGATGCATTACCAATTTAGGGCTTGTTTGATAACCAAAATTCAGCACTTAATACTGAATCAATTAAGTAATAAGTGATTCGGTAGGTTTGATAACCACATTTCATATTACTTAACAAATTAAGTACCACTTAAAATATAGGCTAAAAAGTTGAAAAAAATTAAGTAGCTTTGAGCTACTTAATTCTGGCTAAATTTTTGTGTACTTACATTCAACCGTCATACCACCACCACAACCACTTCCACCAACACCTCCACCACTCCACCTCCACCACTCCACCACCACCTCCACCACTCCACCACCACCACCTCCACTACCACCACTCCTCCTCCACCACATCACCACCACCACCACTCCTTCCACTACCACCACCACCACCACATCACTACCACCCCCACCACCACATCACCACCACCACCACTTCCTCCACTACCACCACCAGCACCACATCACCACCACCAGCTCCACCACCACCACAACCACCACCACTATCATCACTACACCACCACCACCACCGCTCCTACCACCACCACCGTCGCTCCACCACTCCACCACCATCACCACCACCGCCACTCCCCCACCACTACCACCACTCCACCACCACCACCACCACCACATCACCACCACCACTCCACCACTACCATCATTACACCACCACACACCACCGCTCCTACCACCACCATCACCACCGCCACTCCACCACCACTACCATCACTACACCACCACCACCACTCCACCACCACCACCACTACCAGCACTCCTACTACCTCCACCACTCCCCCACCACCACTCCACCACCATTACCAAAAGTATATTGTGACCGTTAGTAAATTAAGATAGAATTGGAACAAAATTAATTCATCATTTTTTTAATTAAGTACTTAATATATTTATCAAACAGCTTTTCAGCTTAAAAATTTCAGCATTCAGTTTTCAGTACTTAATTTTTCAGCTTTCAGTTTCAGTTTTCAATTTTATCAAACAGCCCCTTAGTCCTTCAACTATTAGATTGTTGTGAGCGTTGGACAATTAGTATCGTGACTCACACTACAAAAGAAAATGTCATCTTTGATACATTATGTATTTAAACTTATCTAATTTTGACCTTATCAAATACTACAAGTATATTTCCTGTATATATTTTGATCCTCCAGATCAACCTTGGTGACGTTTTTTGCTATGGAAAGTAGACGGAAATTATTAGTGGCATCCGTCAAACTTATACTAGTAGAATATAAATAGAATAAGGATTGAAATGGTGAATAACCCCGAGGGGTTGGCAAAATGAGCATGCAAAAACAATATATAATTGCTTTTAATCATGAGTTCGCATGTTCGAATTCCACGGAGACCAACCATCCCAAACATTTGGGTCATTAGGGGTTACGCTCGATCATTACTTTCAAAACTCCGAAATTAGCTAAAGTGTGCACAAGCTCGTTCGGATATTCGATTACCTAAAAATAAGTATTGAAATGGTGAAAACTTCAAGTTCACTTTAGCTAGAGTATTAAAACTCTCTCTCTATACGATTAATAATTACTTAATAGCATGCAATTAATGCTAATAATTATATTTGAGATACGATAATTACCTTTACTATGCATTGCTATTGTTGTTGTAATTGTCGTTACCACCTCAAAGTAAAACCCACCACATTGAACCCAAAAGTTTGGCAAATTACGAGGAACGTTAACTACGTGCGATGTTCACTAAGCTCATTCTTTATTCAATTGATCCTTTACTTAATAATTAAGGAACTAATGCCAAGTGGACATTTGCCTAAAGGGCTTAGTTAAATTAGAGCATAAATAGTAGAATTTCCAAAGAAAACATATCCACATCTCAGGTTCCAAATCTCTCAGATATTATCAACTATTTTGGGGTCAGTCTATACGAAGTTTTGTTCCGACTTTACTCAACTCCCGACAAGTGAGCAGTGAGATTAAACCACCAAGCTAGATTAGTCAAGGTGCACGTAAGCGGACCTGGACACCTATTATCAGAATTAAAAAAAACTTGATCCATGAGATTGACCGGTTCTAACTTTCAACGTTAGCAATTCAAACATACATGCACTACTTCTTCCAAGGACAGATTAGTGGGTCGGTCACGTACGTAGCCTGGGTTTAGTACTTAAATAAGAGGATTATGCTAATCTTTCTAGTAATATTCCTTTTAAACAATTCTATGATCTGGGGGTAGATGATCTTCCCAACTACTATATATCCGAGGTAGGTCTTTTTATTACCAATATTTGGATTGTTATTCTTTTCCTTGTTGTTTTGTAATCCGTCACCTCACACTCAAGCAAGCTTCTCTGTCTCGCTTTGGTTGAATTGTGTTTTCAACACGCTACTATAATACGTAACTCGATTTTTTTCTTTTCATTTTCGTGAAGAATATACTTGGCCAAACTAATAAGATAAACAATTAAAATCAGTTATAGAAAATCCTAGGCTCCATCGAGTAGACTCTCCTAGTTCGAAATTTTGAATCGTGGGATCACGCATGGACAACATGTAGTAATCAAGTCGCACTGAAATTCATCAATACACGTAAAGGGCTAAAATTATATTTTTTGTTGAACTAATATTGTGAGTCATAAAACTAGTATATTAATTACCAGTCTCATGCTTTATATATATATATATATAGGAAATTTCCAATGAGGGATCCCGCACGGGCTTACCGTGCGGGACTCTCCTTTCCCAATTGAATTGCGACGATCCGAGCCGCTCAATGTGTTTAGAACGTGATTTTAAGGGTACTCGTGAGAAATTAGTAAAAAAAATGATCGGGAAGGGCTTGATTTGAGCAGTTTTTTACTGAACCGAAAAGGGGAGTCCCGCACGGTAAGCTCGTGCGTGATCCCTTATAGGATCCGGACTATATATATATATATAGTTAGGTTCCGGTGAGGGGTCCCTCATTTTAATAAAATGAGGGACTCCCCTTCTCGATTGAATGTTGATGATCCGAGCCGCTTAAAGTGATCAGAACGTGATTTTAAGGGTCCCCGTGAGAAATCAGAAAAAAAAATGACCGGGAAGGGCTTCATCCGAGTAGTTTTCATTGAACGGTTCAAAAAAAATTGCTCGGATGACACCATTCCCGGTCATTTTTTTTGCTGATTTCTCGCGGGGACCCTTAAAATTACGTTCTGCACACATTGAATGGTTCGAATTTTCAAAATTTGATCGGAAAATAAAAGTCCCTCATTTTGTTAAAATGAGGGATCCCTCACTTGAAAATTTCTCTATATATATATACACACACACACACACACACACACACACACACTTAGGATCCAATGAGGGATCCCGCACCGTAAGGCCGTGCGGGACTCCTATTTTCCGATCAAATTGCGACGATCCGAGCCGCTCAAAATGTGCAGAGCGTGATTTTAAGGGTACCCGCGAAAAATCAACAAAAAAAATGATCGGGAAGGGCTTGATTCGAGCAGTTTTTTACTGAACCGTTCAATAAAAAATTGTTCGGATCAAGCCCTTCCCGATCATTTTTTTTGCTGATTTCTCGCGGGTATCTTTAAAATCACGTTCTGATCACTTTGAACGGCTCGGATCGTCGCAATTTGATCGGAAAAGGGGAGTCCCGCACGGTAAGACCGTGCGGGATCCCTTAGGAGATTCGGACTGTATATATATATATATATATGCCTTTTAAGTCATATAGGAATGACAACCACTGCTTAGTGCAGTTAGTCAGTATTACCTCTTCTTTGTGGAAGGTCTTGGGTTTGAGCCCCACAGAGGGCAGACCCTTTAGGGGACCAGGGCTATGGATAGCTTCTGGTTTCCCCGTGCTAACTCTAACACCCCCACTAACCCCCGCTGATGTATATCGCCGTGGCAACAAAAAAAAAAAAAGTCATATAGGAATGAACCCTAACTTTTCAACAAAAGAACAAGGCCCAATAACACCAGTTGGGTTCACTTCAGATGGGCCTTTTCATTTCGAGGCCCAATTTTCAAGGAGCTTATTTTCCATGGGCCGACAATGAAGACGCCATCTCGATCTCTCTCAGCAGGTCATCTCTCTCTCTTCCCGGCTAAACCTAAACAGCATTTTCCTCCGATTCCTTCAGCTCGTAGCATTGTTCGAATATCCTGCTCTTGTAATCTTCTCGATTAATGTGTTGAAACGTCCAATTACTGGTACGAACAACTGAACCAGATTCATCAATCTTTTAGTTTCGCAATACGGATGTGTTATTCCAGTATTTTTCCCCCCCTGGTGCTATGGCTAACTTGAATGCCGTTTCTGGGTTTGTTTGGGTTACAGTTTTTAGGATCTTAGTGCGTGAGTTTTTTTGTTTTATCCTTTATCTATGCCGTTTCTTGAAAAGATGTATTAGGAGATAAATGGCAATTGCAACCATCTATTGATTTCATATTCTTAGGCTTAAGAGGTTCTACATACATCTGTTTATTTGTCCATATTTGCATGATTACGCATATGGTTAGTGGGTTTCATTTAGTAATTTGGTAGAAAAGTACTTGGAATTGCACTCCAAGCTGCATTGTTGGTGGGGGTAGGCAAGAGGTTAAAGTTTCTGTTTTAAGGATTTAATTCAATAAAATTTCAAAGGGTAAGTGCATTTGCTGGAGATGCCTCCATGAAAATTGGCTCCTTAGTCCTTAGAACTTAATTTTTGGGTAAACTGCTGCTGGAGCATTATTTGTGTTTTGTCTTTGATGCTGTTTATTGTAACCCAGTCACTTTAGCTCAGAAGTCTAATAGAAACTTTGTTTCTTCGCAATAGTGTCTTTTTTGTGGAGGCATGGTTCAGGTTTGAAGAGTGAGAGAACCATCGATCATGAGGAATGTGGAAGGGGGCTGATGAGAGGAAGCTAAGGTCAAGTAAGTCAAGAAAGTCTGGGGATGGAGACAAAATTGATGGAGTAGATAATTGTGGAAAGAGGAGAAGTATTGGGGATAAGTTGAAACCCTCTCCAACAAAGTCAATAGTGATGGACACGGTTATGAAGCAATAGTAGAATTGAGTTCAAAGGAGATGACGAAGCAACAAGAGAGCTCGTTGGAGAAATTGAGCAGTTTGTATCTAGATGGAGAAGAAGAGAATAAGCATGCTGGTGGAGAGAGGTCTCCACGTCAAGCTGATGAAAGTGAGAGAATTATAGCCGATTCAAAGTTATTAGATCATGACTTGTCCAAGTCCCAGAGCAGGACTAAAGGCAAACATGATAGACCAGATGAAAGGGAGCTTGACAAGGAGTCGGACAGAGATTCTATGCATTCGGAGAGGAGGGAAACCATCCGAGACAAAAGTAGAAGAGATGGAGACCACCTTTTTAGGACCCCAGATAAGAGTGGAAGGCTTCATCATGAATCAGAAAACTATGAGGTGGGTTACGAAAGAGGTTTTGGATTTAAGCGAAAAGAACTAGAAAATGATGGAGGGAGGGATGATAACTCTAAAGGAAGAGATGAAAGCTCGAGTGAGAGAAAGAGGAACCAAGAAGATTCTTCTAAAGATAATTGGAAAAGAAGGCAACCCAGCAGCAATTATGCAGAGACGAAAGATGTGGATATCGCTTATGGATGTGATAGGAATGACAATAAATGGCCTCAGGGTCGTTTTGGAGGTAGAAAAGATGCGAGATGGACTGAGGCTGTCAAAACCTCGACAAATTACGGTATTTCAAATGATAATTATGACGTGATAGAGATCCAAACCAAGCCCTTTGATTATGGAAGAGAGGAGTCCAGATCCACCTTTGTTCGGAGCACCAAAGCAGCTCTGCAATCTGATGCAAAATTGGCAACACCAAATAATGAGTGGACCTATCCGCAAGAGGACAAAGCAGGAAATATTGATATGTATAAGTCTGGGCAATCCGGCAATGATTTAAATGATAGATATTTGGATAAAGAATTGACCGATAAAGGTTTTATGCCCAATCGTACTGGTGGAGGCCATAGTTCTAGTAGTGTTTCACAGACTTCACATGGGAACCAGCCACCGGTTTCTTTCAGTAGGCCATTTTCACAAGGAGCTAAAGGGAGTAGAGTTGGAAGGGGAGGAAGGGGTAGGTCAACAGGGAGAGACAACCAACTGTTTGGAACCCCGATGCCTATAATAGGATCACCTTTCGGACCACTTGGACCAATACTACCATTAACTCCTAGCATGTCTCCTGCTCCGGGTCCCCCAATTTCTCACGGTATTTTTATCCCACAATTTTCACCACCTCTTTTTTGGCCCGGAGCTCAAGGTGTTGAGATGAACATGTTAGCTATTCCACCAGGTCTTCCTTCTGGACCATCAGGTGCAAGGTTTTCTCCTAATATGGGGGTCCCACCAAATCCTGGTATGTATTTTAATCAACCAGGGCCTGGGAGTGGAGTGCCCTCAAATGTATCTACTCCTGGTGGTGATGCTATGGTACAAATTGGACAAGGTCAGCCACAAGATAAAGCCTATGGAAATTGGGTTTCAGCTAGAACTAGTGGACCTCCGGGTAAAGCTCCTTCTAGAGGAGAGCAGAATGACTACTCCCAAAATTTTGTTGACTCTGGCACGCGACCCCAGAATTTCGTAAGGGAACTAGAGCTCACTACTGTTGTTGAGGATTATCCCAAGCTTAGGGAGCTTATACAAAAAAAGGACGAGATTGTAGCCAAATCTGCTTCCTCTCCCATGTATTACAAGTGCGACCTCCGTGAACATGTGTTATCGCCAGAGTTTTTCGGAACTAAGTTTGACGTCATTCTTGTGGACCCCCCTTGGGAGGAATATGTTCATCGAGCTCCTGGTGTCAGTGACCACATGGAGTACTGGACATTTGAAGAAATAATGAACCTGAAGATTGAGGTAATTTTGTTTGTTTAGAGCTCATACTCCTAATGTTACAATTTTGAGTACCCCTGTGCTTACGCTGCAATTTATATTATATGATGCAATCAGGCCCCCTTATAAGTACAGAGACTAGTCTACTTATATCATACCTCTTTAAAGTGCCACCTGACCGTGACATGATCAGTCAGACGTCACAATCTATTCTCCATGTTTACAGCTAATTGCTGACACACCTTCTTTTATCTTCCTCTGGGTTGGTGATGGTGTAGGCCTTGAGCTGGGCCGCCAATGTTTGAAGAAGGTATGAATTTGAAGCCTTTAGAACAAGCCTATCTGAGAATGAGTATATGTTTGGTTTTAAGTGTGTTATGTTTTTCATGTAGTGGGGATTTCGTAGATGTGAGGATATATGTTGGGTGAAGACAAACAAAACTAATGCAACTCCAGGGTTGCGCCATGATTTTCATACTTTGTTTCAGCGCTCAAAGGTTTGTCGCTTGTTTGTTCTCTGCATCCACTGCTTTGGCTACTCTCTTATCTCTGGCTCGTTTGTTGGTTGCTAACTTGATATGTGAATGATAATGTTGGTATCCTGAACTTCTTGTTAACTTGGTGTCATGATGAAGGAACACTGCTTGATGGGCATAAAAGGAACTGTCCGACGCGGTCCTGATGGTCATATAATCCACGCCAACATCGATACTGATGTGATTATAGCTGAGGAGCCTCCATATGGTTTGTGTAACCCTTCATTTCTCTCTTGCTATTTTGCAATGCATTTCTCTCGATGTAGAAAATAAAAGCCCACGAACACCCACAAAACATGTACACACTTTTTCCTTTTCTCCTCTCCATGCATGCTCCATGAAGGCAAGCAAAATTCAAAATTCAAAGGAGGCCCTAGTATCGGGGTTTAACTCAGCATGGGGAAGTCGCATTTCTTGGTGCTTGCTAGTTTTGAAGTTTTATGAGTGTCTCTTGTTACATAGTGTTTTTGGAATTAGTGCGCTATGTTCCATGGACTATGTTTGTGTTCAACTGTCTAACTCATCTAACTCTCTCATGTCAAGGACACCGGTACACTACAAAATATATCCGTTTCTTGTATACATTTGTGATCTTTTGAAGGTAAATTGTGTTTACAAGGTCTTATAGATTATTTCATGCATAAAACTTTTGTGTAGTCTACACTCTGCAGTAAAGTTTGTTACTAATTATGCTTCCTTGACGAATGTCCAACTAAAAATGTGAGACATATGCCCTTAATGAAGAGTCAAATGTCCGACACTAGTAGTTCATGCATTTTAAGTAGTCCATACAACACATTTTTATCAGTAATGCTACATGCACAGCAAATGTGCACAGATTTTGTGCACAGATTTTTTGTGGGGCCCACTACGGGTCCCACACAAATAATCCGAGCCGTTCATTAAATGTAAAACATTTTTTCAAGGGCCCCCGCAAAAAATCAGCTCAATCCGATATCTATAAGTGTTTGATTCAATCATTTAACTTTTCATTAGCCTGAGATTCGAATGAAAAGTTAAATGATTGAATCAAGCATCTATGAGTATCGGATTGAGCTGATTTTTTGCGGGGGCCCTTGAAAAAATGTTTTACATTTAATGAACGGCTCGGATTATTTGTGTGGGACCCGTAGTGGGCCCCACAAAAAATCTGTGCACATTTGCTGTGCGTGTAGCATTGCTACATTTTTATGTTTCTAGAAAGATCTGGAAAATTTGCCTTCATTAA
This sequence comes from Rhododendron vialii, assembly GCF_030253575.1. NCBI lineage: Eukaryota > Viridiplantae > Streptophyta > Magnoliopsida > Ericales > Ericaceae > Rhododendron > Rhododendron vialii. Next base: position 34,454,208 of record NC_080565.1, on the reverse strand, counting down.
GTTCTGAACTCCCTCTCAGATGCCTTCTCATAGCATTGTTGTGTGAGCAATCTAGCAAGTTGCATTAACCCAGAAATCTTGTTCCTAATGGAATTGCAGGTTCAACTGCAAAACCTGAAGATATGTATCGCATAGTTGAGCATTTTGCTCTCGGTCGCAGGAGGCTTGAGCTCTTTGGTGAAGACCACAATATACGGTCTGGCTGGTTGACTGTTGGTAAAGGATTATCCTCGTCAAATTTTAATACTGAGGTATGACTTTGATCATCCCTTTTACTACAAAATCAAAATTTAGGAAAAGAGAAAATCAACCACAGTTGCTGAAACTGTTGTACGGTGAATCTGTTTCTATGAGTAGCTTAGTTGTTAGGCAATCAGTCTTCGAAGTGTAGGAATAGGTTATTTATGCCGGATTTGGGTTTAAGAGCTGATGGCAACAAGATACTCTTCAGGCCGGCAACGATATTGGAACATGAACATCTCCCATTTCCATTTCATCGTTCTGGCTTCTGGGAACAAAATATAGAAAAAATGTCTCCTGTAGTTTTCCATGAAAGAAGAACAAGAATGATGTTTCTTATGCCAAAAGTTTTGGATGCATTCAACAAACCTTAGCAGTATCAGCCGGTGGAAACATAATTACTTGCATGAAAGAATTAATTTCCAGAGGAAGAAAATGGTGGAATAAACACAATTTACACGTGAGGAAAACTTAGCACAGATATGGCTATTCAGAGTGAGCTTTCGTTCTGTGTAATTAAGGGATTCTTTCAAATTGGAAGGGAAATTTTATAAGGCACCTATACTGCCAACGAACAATAATGCAAGAATATTTTGCACAAGTAAGAAGCAACACGTAAATAATTGGTAGCTTGATATAAAGATGTTAAGATTAATTGAAATATGAGGGGTAACTTATGCATGCATCAATCGAAGATAAGTTGGAGAGGAATAGACTAAGGTGGTTTGGTCTTACAATGAAGACTACTAGATGCCACAGTAGTGTTCTTCTTTTTGGAATTACCAAGGGGATGTGAACACAAAATTGATAAGAGATATTGAAGTAAAATGGGATGAATTTATTTAATTAAATTGAACATATTGCCCTTGACAGAGCAACGGAGAAAAAGGACTTCTGTAGTCGATCCCAAATTGATTGAGACATAAGGCTCAGTTTGGTTGAGTCATAATTGAGCCTTAATGCACAATTTCCTGTGGTACATGGTTATGTTTGGTTGGTTGATTGGCAATTTTGACCATCACTCGTAACCGGAAGTTGGTAAATTTTCAGGCATATATCCGAAACTTTGCTGACGAAGAAGGGAAAGTTTGGCCAGGAGGACGGAATCCACCACCAGAAGCACCTCATCTTGTTTTGACAACTCCCGACATAGAAGCTCTACGGCCCAAGTCGCCAATGAAGAACCACCAGCAAATGCAGCAGTCCACTTTTACGTCTCCAACAACAATTTCCATAACCTAAATGTCCACTGGAAATTCACAACATTGTAGCGCTCCCGCTCCGAACCTTGAAGCTTCTAGCTCTAGTTTCCCAACTCCAGGCCCTTGGGCTTTACCAGCAGATTATAGCTATAAAGGATGAGAAGGTGGAAATATTGCTGGTGATGAAGGTGGAGGAAGCATTCAGATTTTGAAACTTAGAAAATGAATGAATATGTTGTAGTTGAACTCCTAGCATCAAATGTGCTGTGGCGGCTCAGATCGTGCACAACACGCAAGTGCACAACACACACCCCGGATTGGTGTTTGTGCATTTTAATTGTGGTTCTAGACTTTTTGTTCCTAGAACTATGTCTGCGATTCATGTACTTTAAGATTCTCGCTAAATTCCGTGGTTAAAAGTTAAACCTATAGAGGTTCATCAAATTTTGCATTCAGAGGACCTTGGCCAAATGTTGTGCTCGGAAGGGGAAAATTTCTCCACACTCAGAGACACAATCTATGGTGTTATTACATCCAACATAATTGTTGGAATTTCTACACACTCCAAAGACACACACAGCAAGTGTTCTTATTACATCCAAGCAGAAGTTTTTGAATTTCTACAAGCTCAAAGAGACACACAATAAATGTTCTTATTACATCCAATGCAATCGTTGGAATTAGGTTTTCGCTGGTCTTCGAATTAGCATACTACTTCTAAAGACCGTACCCTGTCACTACCTCCAACAAGGTATTGATATTCTGAGTTGAGCTCCCTTCTGGTCCAACAGCCTTCAGAATAAGCTCTTTGAACTTCCCAATTTGCTCCCTCAATTCCTTCCCCTTTTCATGAGACAAAACCAGTTCAAAGGCAGACATTGTGGCACTTTTGGTAAAAACTCCACCCTCCACCCTCACACCAATTTTCCACACGCTTTCCACCATCCACGCATTTAGGTATTGATTCGCGAAGAATGGCCTCCCAATTAGTGGCACACCTGCCACAATGCTCTCAAATACCGAGTTGGACCCGCAGTGAGTTACATGTACTCCTACTGAACTGTGTGCCAGAACTTGCTCTTGAGGTGCCCACGAAACGATCTTTCCTAGCTTGGTAGTTCTCTCCACGAATCCTTTCGGAAAAAACTCTTGCAAGTCAACTTTGAGAGACCAGAGAAATGGAGTGCCGGTAGCTTCTAGTGCTTCAGCCAATGCCGCAATCTGTTGAAAAAAAAGAAATACATTTAGTTAGGACCAGAGAAAAGTTACCATTCTTATTAAGCATAGTGGAAATTTCGCTACATTACATCAACCGGTGGCGGTGTAACTATTGTTCCAAAGCCGATATAGGCGACGGAGGCGGGTTTGCGGTTGTCCAACCACGGAATGCATCCGTAGTCATCTGAGTACGAGGAGGACGGCTTTGACGACGATGATAATGAATTGATCGGTCCCACATGGAGGAACATTTTAAACTTGGAGTTGAGATCTTGGTGGATTTCAGGATCCAGTTCTTCAAAGGAGTTGACAGCAACTGCAGTTGCTTTGGTTAGAGCCTGGCCCATTTTTTGTAGCATGATTGCGAATGGAGATTCCAAGTTTCCAAACAGGATTTCCTTGGGCAAGTCCCCGAGGCGTAGCTCCGAAAATCCTGGGATGAATTTCACGACCTCGTTTTCCCGTCCAGCAATGTCTGATTTGCACATTAAAATATGTTATGTACTGTAGTCACTAGTCAATCAAATTATCTCGGGCGAAATTAGCAAATGAGTTAAACCCAAATCTTTGATTCTTCAGGAGAATTTTGATCACATATATGTTGACCTCCCTATGTATTGGTTGTTTGTTTTGTTAAGAGTATCAGTAGTCTTTACCCTTTTTTTTCACCCATAGATTTGGGTAAGGCATCTCCAATTCTAAACCCATATTTGTACCCAAATCGCAAAGATCGTCCTCTTCAATCCTAACCCCAATGTTGAAAAACCGAATTCTTTTGCTATGAAGAGAAACAATCGTGAAATTGAATGAGATTTTTATTAGAAGATACTATATCAAATTGCTACATCGGAACACCGATGTTAGAGATTTGGCATTTGGCTTAAATATGAGTTTTTGTGGCGGAACATGTCTCCTCACGTGCAACCAAACTAATAGAGTTGCTCTATTAAGGAGGGGGTGTGTAACGTGTTGAAGGTATAAATAATCCCTATTAGTTGTTAGAAAGAGGTATATAAATAATAAAGTTGTTCTATTAGAGAGTAATGGAGTAAGTGCCGTGAATTGCAGAGGTTATTCGGTGCTTTGAAGTACTATTATATGGTGCTTCACGCCCTTTTTCAATCACAAATTGAGATGGAATTCCCAAATTTCGTCTTAAACCAAAAATCTCTTACCATGGATTCCAACAGTTTCCCTTATCAGGTCAGTGTAAAAATGAGCCGAGAGACACCTAGCATCCGTCGTCATTAACGGAACCCACGGAACCCCCATCTCCTCCGCCAAACGGCCGGCAAACCACATAAACGCATCCGACATGACGCACCCGATCCTCCGCCCTGTCTCCGCCTCAGCCGCCTTCAAAACTCCCTTGAGGCTCTCCCCCTCCTCCGCCGCCGCCAGGTACAACCTAACCGGCTCCTCCGGGTTTCCGGAGAGCACGTGTCCCTCCGGCACCCCGTCCGGCGCCACGTACGGCTTTACGTTGCCGGGCACCTTTTTAGCTGGCGAGAACAGGGTTTCGATGGATTTAGGTGTGCTGAAGAAGGAGAAGGTGACGTCTGGGGCTTTGGCGGCGAGGTGGCGTACGAGGCCGAGGAGGCAGCCGGGGTGGCTGGTGAACGGGAATGGCAAGACGGCCACGTGTCGCTCATTTGACATACTACTAGTCATTGTTTAGTAGTGAATTTTTTTGGCGGCCACGCCCTAGCTCCTTTCGCTTGAGTGAGGAAAATTGAAGAATTTACTCAATTGAAATGGAATTGATCAAGAACAGTAAAATCGAATCAAGAACTAGAGAGAAAATCCCGAGATGTAGAGAGAGAGAGAGAAAGAAACTCTGTCTGTATATTCCTTTTTCATCCTTTTTCCCTTAATCATGAAATACAAATGGAATCTCCGGTACAGATAAAGTCCAGCTTTCAATCACTATCTAACCAACCGAGAAACTTTTAGGTATCTGAGATCGCAAGTCCCATGGTATTTCTTTCGGTTCGTTTTTTATTTGTGGTCATTTTTCGATCACATTTGGATGATCGATTTCGTTCATTTTGTAGAGTTCGGTAAGAATCTTAATCATGCCAAAAATTGTGTTCATCGGATTTTATTTGATACATTGACGCGGCGGAATTCACGAGAGATTAGTTAGCGTACTAATCCAAACGAGATAAACAACTCGTCGCAACGAGCAAATCTTGCGCACAAGAAAGAAAGAGAAAATCTCTGCAATATTATTAATCAAAAAGCTACATAAACTCTAGGTTACAAACCCTTAAATAGGCTGAAACCCTAGAAACCCTAAAAATAAACTTGGAAAATAAAAAGTGCCATAATTTGGGGCTTTTCCTAAAACTGAAAACGGGAAAGAAAAATAAGACTTTCCCAAAAAGAATCAACTTAAAAGGAAATACGGTCTAAGAGTTATTAATGAAACAAATCTTTCCTAAAACGGCAAAATAACGCAATTGAAGGCCTATACGAAGGAATTAGGCCGAAAAGCACCATCGATCATCAACTTAGGGTTAATGAGTATTGACCGGAGCGCGAAATTAAGTCAGCCCACCAAGTTTGGGCCTATTCCGAGCTCGTCCGAATTTAGCCAATTTGGGTAATCTGAAATTAAACACCGTTTGGACTTTCGGGGCTTGGCTCGGTCCAGCTGATCATGGAATTGGGCCTCCACGTGTTCTACATCATACATAATCGGCACACGTGAAAATTAAAGAAAATCAAAACTGAATCCAAAAATACACTGAATCAAAACCCAGTTTTGGTTTTTTTCGCAATTTTTACGTGTGTCGATTATGTATCAAATAAAGTCCGATGAATACAATTTATTGGCATAATCAAGGTTTTCACTGAACTCTACAAAAGGAACGAAATCGATCATTCAAATGTGATCGAAAAATAGCCGAAAAATGAGAAACGGACCGAAAGAGATACCATGGGGCTTGGTATCACCGGTATACCTAAGTTTCTCCTAACCAACCAATAACAAACCATCTTACTCTCCACTAAACCATAGTCAACTAACTAATGGCTAACTAATCAACTGGTGACGTGGCAGTGGTGGAGCTCTGGACTCCTTCACAAAAAACAGTTCAAACTTCAAATCAAACTGTTGTACAACGAATCTGTTTCTATGAGTAGCTTGTTGTTAGGCAATCAGTCTTCAAAGTGTAAGAATAGGTTATTTATGCCGGATTTGGGTTTTAGTAAGAGCTGATGGCAACAAGATACTCTTCAGGCCGGCAACGATATTGGAACATGAGCATCTCCCATTTCCATTAATTTCATCGTTCTGGCTTCTGGGAACAAAATAGAGCAAAGTCCACTTTCACCTCCTGTGGTTATCGCAATGTGCGGATACTTCCATCATGGTTCAAAATTGACCACATAATCTATCTGTGATTTTAATTTCAACTAGAAGTATGACTATTAAAAAAAAAAAAAAAAACGTATGACAAAATTAATTTTTTAATTACATGGAGTAGCCAAATGTGTTATTTCTAAGCTATCTAGGGGCATCTTGATAATTTAATCCCTAGTACGGAGCTCCCCTTAATCCCAGGACTAATAGTCCCACACACCCCCTTAAGATTATTTTGTCCCAACCTTGAAGGATAATTAGTCCGATCAGGACTAATAGTCCCAGGATTAAAAACAACACAAACATGGAATTAGGAGAGGTGATGGGATTAATAGTCCAATCCCACCCTTAATCCCCCAATCAAACAGGGCCTAAAGGATGAGAAGGTGGAAATATTGCTGGTGATGAAGGTGGAGGAAGCATTCAGATTTTGAAACTTAGAAGATGAATGGATATTTTGTAGTTGAACTCTAAGGATCAAATGGGCTGTGACGACTCGGATCGTGCACAACACGCATGCTGTGCACTTGTGCACAGCACACACCCCGGATTGGTGTTTGTGCATTTTAATTGCGATTCTAGACTTTTTGCTCCTAGCTAGAACTATGTCTGCGATTCATGTACTTCAAGATTCTCGGGAAATTCCGAGGTTAAAAGTTAAACCGAGATTGAGGTTCGTCAAATTCTGCATACAGAGGACCTTGGCCAAAAAGTTGTGTTCGGAAGGGGAAAATTTCTCCACACTCAAAGACACACAATCTATGGTGTTATTACATCCAACATAATTGTTGGAATTTCTACACACTCAAAAGACACACACAGCAAGTGTTCTTATTACATCCAAACAAAAGTGTTTGAATTTCTACACGCTCAAAGACCCACAACAAATGTTCTTATTACATCCAACGCAATCGTTGGAATTAGGTTTTCGCTGGTCTTCGAATTAGCATACTACTTCTAAAGGTCGTACCCTGTCACTACCTCCAACAAGGTATTGATATTCTGAGTTGAGCTCCCTTCTGGTCCGACAGCCTTCAGAATAAGCTCTTTGAACTTCCCAATTTGCTCCCTCAATTCCTTCCCCTTTTCACGAGACAAAACCAGTTCAATGGCAGACATTGTGCCACTTTTGGTGAAAACTCCACCCTCCACCCTCACACCAATTTTCCACACGCTTTCCACCATCCACGCGTTTAGGTATTGATTCGCGAAGAATGGCCTCCCAATTACTGGCACACCTGCCATAATGCTCTCGAATACCGAGTTGGACCCGCAGTGAGTTACATGTACTCCTACTGAACTGTGTGCCAGAACTTGCTCCTGAGGTGCCCACGATACGATCTTTCCTAGCTTGGTAGTTCTCTCCACGAATCCTTTCGGAAAAGACTCTTGCAAGTCAACTTTGAGAGACCAGAGAAATGGAGTGCCGGTAGCTTCTAGTGCTTCAGCCAATGCCGCGATCTGTTGAAAAATAGAAATACATTTAATTAGGACCAAAGAAAAGTTACCATTCTTATTAAGCTTGGTGGAAATTTCGCTACACTACCTCAACCGGTGGCGGTGTAACTAATGTTCCAAAACCGATATAGGCGACCGAGGCGGGTTTGCGGTTGTCCAACCACGGAATGCATCCGTAGTCATCTGAGTACGAGGAGAGCGGCTTTGACGACGATGATAATGAATTGATCGGTCCCACATGGAGGAACATTTTAAACTTGGAGTTGAGATCTTGGTGGATTTCAGGATCCAGTTCTTCAAAGGAGTTGACAGCAACTGCAGTTGCTTTGGTTAGAGCCTGGCCCATTTTTTGTAGCATGATTGCGAATGGAGATTCCAAGTTTCCAAACAGGATTTCCTTGGGCAAGTCCCCGAGGCGTAGCTCCGAAAATCCTGGGATGAATTTCACGACCTCGTTTTCCCGCCCAGCAATGTCTGATTTAATTGCACATTAATATGTTATGTACTGTAGTCACTAGTCAATCAAATTATCTCAGGCGAAATGAGCATATGTGTTAAACCCAAGTCTTTGATTCTTAAGGAGAATTTTGATCCTATGTTTGACCTCGCTATGTATTGTTTGTTTCTTTTGTTAATAGCATCACCAGCCCTTACCATTTTTTTCACCGGTAGAGATTTAGGTCAAAAATTTGATTTGGGTAAGGCATCTTCAATTCTAAACCTATATTTGTACCCAAATCGTAGAGACCGTCCTCTACATTCCAAATCTCCAATGTAGAAAAACAGGATTCTTTTGCTATGTAGAGAAACAATCGTGAAATTGAATGAGATTTTTATTAGAAGAATACTATATCAAATTGCTACATCGGAACACCAATGTTAGAGATTTGGCATTTGACTTAAATAGGAGTTTTTGCGGCGGAACAAACCCCTCACGTGTAGGCAGATTAATGGAGTTGCTCTATTAGGGAGTATGTACTTCATTAGAGAGGGGGCATGCTAAATGTATAAATAATCCCTATTAGCTGTTAGAGAGAGATATACTATAAATAATAAAGTTGTTCTATTAGGGAGTAATGGAGTAGGTGTCGTGAATTGCAGAGGTTATTCAGTGCTTTGAAGTACTGTTATATGATGCTTCACGCCCTTTTTCAATCACAAAGTGAGACGGAATTCACAAATTTCGTCTTAAATCCCGCATTAGTATGTGATGCAAAAGAGACCTAGACACCATGTGCGGATGCCAAAGATCCTGACGTACTTTTACCTATGGATTACTATATATTGCCAGGTCACGGGTCAATTTATGGACCCAGTACAACAACTATATGCCAGTAATCACGGGTCAATTAATTTTCTTATTTTGGTACAAAGAATGTGTTGCTTTATTTGGACCACGTAGTACCATTGCCGGCCATATCTGGGACTGGGAGTCAAGTCAATATTGAGGCGCAAATGTGTTGTGGAAAATTTATTCAGTGCCACGAGACCCCTCTTTATCATCATATACTGATATATAATTAAATCAAAAACAAATATTCTTATTTGGAGCTAGCTCCTGAATAGTTCCTTCCAACTTTGTTCGCATATGTAGAGCTCACAATGAATTAATTGAGTTTCTCGTAAATGTGTGGTTTAGAAGAGTATTCAGAATTACTTGATCAAGTCTCACATCCCGATCGATTTTTTACTGGATAGGAACGGGTATGGTAGAATTTTAAAAGTTCCCAATCAAGTTTGAGACATGTAGGATGATTTTGTGATACTTGCTTCCCCGTACACATCCTGTACCCAACAAATCTCTATATATATAAGGAGGGATGTATTAGATTAGGGGTTCAAGCAAATCCTCTGGGTCAAAAAAAATGCATTGAAAAAATATTTTTTGTACAAATAAATTTAGTCTTCTTAGTACTGTTGGCACCGGGTCACTTGTGTGGAGCTAAAACTTAACGAAATATTCAATTATATTTGGGTGACTGAATAGTAATAGCCCACTTAAACAAAATAAGCTCAGCCCAATAATAAAGCTATGATTGAACGATAATTTTGAGAAGAACATGATGTTAATTAAGTACTTCCTCCGTCCCATTTTGTTATTCGTGTTATTCTTTAAATGCTTATATGTTACAATCTATAATGTTTTTCATGATTTTAAAAATTTTGTATTATAGACCTAATCAAGAACTATCAATCAAGATTCATATTGTATATTTTTAGAGATCCATATTGAAAGATATAAGCGATTGAAAAGTAACACGATTACCAAAAAAAAAGGACAAAAAAAATGGGACGAAGGGAGTAGTTTGGATGATGAAGCTTGCTTTCAAATTACGATGACTCGTCGTGAGATATTGTAAGATACTGGTTATATGTTGACGTTTTTTTTAAAACATCGGAGTATAATCTATATGTATTGTTTTCATTTGTACTTTTATATATATCATCAAGTTAGAGTTTATTTTTTGCGTAGAGCATTTATCATTAGCACCTTATATATTTTTGTTACCATTGAACAAAAATTCTAGAGCCACTCCTGCTCGCAGATGGTATATTTTAAAATTTATAAAATCTTTTGGGTGTGGATGATATTTGTTTGTGACCTTCTACTCTATTTTCCATTTAAATGGAACCTTTTTACATGCCCTGCCATTCTATCTCCTTCGAGTAGTTTGGATCTACGTCACATAATGCACAGACAGATGCGAAAGCACGAACTTGAGGGTAAAAGCGTCTTTCAAAAACCTCTAAACCATTAAAATTTTTTGATGTGAGAATTGAGAGCGCGAACTGTCTTCTTTCCTCTTGCAACCCTATATATTGTTGAGTATATGTAGTGTGTAAGGTGTGGAAAGAACAGAGATCAGTGGTAAGGAATGCAGAGTGTGTGAACAGAGAGTGGTAAGGCATGCAGAGTGTGTGAACCTTTGTCTGAAAGAGGGTTTTCATGATTTGTATTTGAGTCGTTTAATACAAAGTCGGAATTTTTCCTATCATATATTGTGCGTGACCCCCGTGAAGCACAACATAAGATTTTGGAGATGAATATATCCGATCTCTACTAGCAAACAGGTATGAGTTCTTGTCAATATCCTTATATTTATCTACTGAAGCCCCGTTCCGTTAAAGTTCTTATTTTTTAAGTACTTATTTTTTGTTTTACGAGACAGGTCATTTTCTTACAATGCATCACCTTTAAACCAAAATATAAGTATACTTATTTATTTTCTTTATCGGAACGGACCTACCCAGCAGCTCAAGTATAAACACATCTAATAGTATAGCACCCAAAATCTCTTACCATGGATTCCAATAGTTTCCCTTATCAGGTCAGTGTAAAAATGAGCCGAAAGACACCTAGCATCCGAGGTCATTAACGGAACCCACGGAACCCCCATCTCCTCCGCCAAACCGCTGGCAAACCACATAAACGCATCCGACATGACGCACCCAATCCTCCGCCCTGTCTCCGCCTCGGCCGCCTTCAAAACTCTCTTGAGGCTCTCCCCCTCCTCCACCGCCGCCAGGTACAACTTAACCGGCTCCTCCGGGTTTCCGGAGAACACGTATCCCTTTGGCACCCCGTCCGTCACCACGTACGGCTTTATGTTGCCGGGCACCTTTTTAGCTGGCGAGAACAGGGTTTCGATGGATTTAGGAGTGCTGAAGAAGGAGAAAGTGACGTCTGGGGCTTTGGCGGCGAGGTGGCGTACGAGGCCGAGGAGGCAGCCGGGGTGGCTGGTGAACGGGAATGGCAAGACGGCCACGTGTCGCTCATTTGGCATACTACTCGTCATCGTTAGTAGTGAATTTTTTTTGGCAGCTACGCCTTGGCTCCTTTGGCTTAGAGTGATCGAGTGAGAAAAACAGAGATTTTTCCCCCGAAAGGAATGAGGAAAACAGTTCAAACTTCAAGTCAAAGAGAAATGAAAAAAGAGACCCCGAGACAATATGGTAGGGAAAATGCTGCAGGGCGGGTAGGAGATTTATAATCAGACGAACATATAATATCTCCTTTCTTTTTCTTTATGAATCGACAGATGTCTAACCTATTTCTAACAGGATGGAAAAGAAGTAACACTAAGCGGCAAATGGGTGCATGGGGTAAGCCCAGAGGGCATCAACCGCTACTCCAAGAGCTCGCGCTCCTTGCGAGAATCGAACCATCACTTATCATGTGAAAGAGGTGAGGAAATGTTATTGGACTACAAGTCGGTTGATAGGCCGTGGAGTTCTATGGTGTGATAATGTGGTCCTGTAGTGCCTTTAAAATGCAGGTAAAAAGGACGTGACTCTACCAGTTTCGTTCGAACTTGGCTACACAACCAACTTTCTTCCATCAGTCATCAACCAATTTCTTTTGTTTGACTCCCACAAGCTTCCGAACTCTAATTTTAAATTTCTAGAATTTTGAATTTTTTATTTATTTATAAGAGAGAGGGGAATATGGGGGAAAAAAAATCATTCTATGCTTTTGGGGTACTGTCACGTAATACCCTAAATTCATTTTAATTTCCACCACACACATCTCTTTTAATGCATAGAATGAGACTAATGCTGGCGTTCATCGAATACGGAATAGGAAAATAATTAAACTATCTTTTTTATGAGCTAGCATTGTGCCCGTTCGATACACGGACTGAAAAAACTAATGTGATTTTTTTAATCCCATGCATTGAACAAACACAAATACTTGTTATTAGTGAAACAAATGTCTTCTGTCGCCACTGAGTGACTTTTCTTGTTTTATTTTGTTGTTTTTGTTGTATGTTTTGTTTGCACTTTATTTTTGTATTAATATACTAACCGGAATGACCTTGTTTGTAAAAATTTTTTTAAAAAAAAACTGCTATAAACTAACTAATGCAATATAAATAAAAATTGCAGAAACTAAATTAAGTAGTGAACACAAATATGTATAAAGATATATAGTTACTCCAAGAAGGGAATATCAAAAGTAAAATAGATCTCCAGGATTTATATTTTATTCAATATTTCCCTTTCTTTTTTTTTTTTTTTTGATCCGCAATATTTCCCTTTCTGCTTTCTGCCTTTTCTTTCTCTTTTCTCCATTGGTATTCATACACCTACGCTTAAATCTCTTATATTTTTGGGGGTGTTTGGTAGGTGGCCCATTTTTCCATTCTCATTTCTGCATTATGGGTGTTTGGCACCTCATTCCCAGAATGGATTTTGACAAAATAGATTCAGCGATTTTCACTAAAGAAAATAGAACGCAAAAAATGGATTTTGGCAAAATAGATTCAGCGATTTTCACTAAAGAAAATAGAACGCAAAATGAGGCCAGAAGAAGTTTTTCCCATTTTTGCATTTTTCCATTTTCGGTCCAGAGGAGCTTTTCCCAGTTCTGCCCTCCAATTTTTGGTTATAGGGCTCTTTTAGGGCACTCGTTGAAAGTCCTAGAGCCAAAAATTTACTATAACCATTTAGGATAAAATGACCAGAAAAATAAAATCTTTGCACTAGTTCAAACGGATTGAAAATTGGAGCTCTTGATTTTTTAATCATGTTTTTTAATATATAAATAGTGTAAAAAATAGACCCGTTCATTTAAGGATTTTGGATATTGAATTCTAATCATTATCTTATTTCTCTCCAATCATTACTCTTATTTTTCTCTCTATCTCTCTCCAATCATTATCCATATTTCTAATCATTACTCTATTTCTCTCTACACTTATTACTTATAAATCCAAAATCCCAAAATGTACGGGGCCTAAATGCTCCAATTTTCAATCCGTTTGAATCAGTGCGAAAATCTTATTATTTTAATCATTTTATCCTAAATGGTTATAATAAATTTTTGGCTCTATATCGGATTTTCAACGAGTGCCCTATAACCAAATAAGGAGGAGAGATATAAATAGTTAAATAGTATATACTTATGTGCTAGTAATGGACAAGGATATGAACCACCTGAAAATCTTCTTAATAAAAGGGAGAAATTAATAGTAACTATTTACACATTTTTAACACAATAACAAAGGCCAAGGGCAATTTGATAAAAAATCAATCCATAATTCATTTTTAACATTCATCTACCAAACACTATTACAGTTTCAAAATACATTCTAAACATATTTTCCAAACACTCTTACCATACTAAAAATACATTCTGGTCATAATCTAAAAAACCAAAAAACTAAAAAGAAAAAGTCAAAAAGTAGACTTCCAAACACCCCAAAAGTGAAAGACATCAAACCCTGCACTGAATGGTGTTTCACTGCAGATTAGTTTTGGGTTTGGGGGGTTTTCCAAATTTCAGCATTTTATTTGTTTTTTATTTTTTTTGGCTGATTTAAAAGGTGGACCCACCGGATGATGTGGCATGATCATGGGTTGGAGCATAGGTCGAGTTGCCGGTTTGTAGACTTTATTGTCATACTCAGACTTGGGGCACAAAATCTCCTTAATGCATTGATTGAACATGCGCCTACAACGCCTCACGGTTAAATTTGTGCTCCTTTTACTTCTGCTCCATTCTAGTTTTTTTTTTTTTCTTTTTTTTTTTTCTTTTTTTTTTTTCCGTTTTGTGTGTTTTGTTCGTCTTTTTTGAATTTTTGTTAAACACATGTTATATTTTTCCAAGAAATCATTCGTCTCGACGAGAGGGGACTAAAAAGTTAAAAATTTTGAGCAAAAGCAAAAAAAAAAAGTTCACTAAAGACGAAAAAATACGAAACAACTATCTTGTTTGTCTAAAATATCATTTTATATGAATTTTTTCTCAACATTGGCCCACATTTTTATACTTTTTTTATTCCTCTCGTCGAGAAAAATGATTAATCCCCAAAATTATGACAAAAAACTCAACGAAAAGTGTAAAAATACCGCAAAAAGTTTCAGAAAATCAATAAGTTTACAAGAATGCACCAGTTCATAGCTCTATTTTCTTTTTTTACATTAGCAGCGCGTAACAAAAGAAAATAAAAGATGGTCTTATTGGGAGTTGTATTAAGTTGGGGTCATGGAAATTTTTGCCAAGATTTTCTCCGTTAAGTTATCTTAAATATAAGGTAGGTATGGTTATAATGATTCCAAAGTTATAATGATTCCAAAATAAATAAGTAAATGTTTGGATTTATCTTTAAAATTCAATCATAGTTTATAACAAAGGAAAGTTTCATGAGTGAGTAGTAACCAATAGGAAGGTGGGCAACGTTCACCCATTTTATAACGAGTACCACATACGGAGACACACGCATTTGATGTTCAGATTACACCCATCTTTATTCGCCGGCGAATTAGCATTTCTAAAGATTGTACCCTGCTACTATCTCCAACAAAGTATGGAGATTGCGAGTTGAGCTCCCTTCGGGTCCGATAGCCTTCAACGCAAGCTTTTTAAACATTTCAACTCGCGCCCTCAGTTCCTTCCCCTTTTCATGAGTCAAAACCAGTTCAAGGGCAGACATTGTGCCACTCTTTGTGAAAACTCCCCCCTCCACCCTCACACCAATTTTCCACACGTTTTCCACCATCCACGCGTTTAGCTGATGATCGCCGAAGAACGGCCTCCCTATAAGCGGCACACCCGCCACGACGCTCTCCAGTGCCGAGTTCCACCCGCAGTGAGTCACGAAGACTCCTACAGAACCATGTGCCAGAACTTGTTCCTGAGGTGCCCACGGCACGATTTTCCCTCGCTCGCCAGTTCTCTTAATGAATCCTTCCGGGAAAAACTTTTTGAAATTATCTTTCAGAGACCAGAGAAACGGAGTGCCGCTAGCTTCTAATGCTTCAGCTAATGCCGCAATCTGTGGGAAAATAAACAACTTTGACGACTAGAGATAAAATAGCATGCATTCTCATTGAGCCTATAAGTGCAAAATTTTAGTAGTACTACAATACCTCAACCGGTGGTGGTGTAGCTAAAGTTCCAAAGCCGATATAGGCGACCGAGGCGGCTTTGCAGTTGTCCAACCACGGGATGCATCCGTACTCATCCGTGTACGAGGAGGGCGGCGGCGGCGGTGATGAAGGCAACGATATTGCGCTAAATGGGCTGACGTTGAGAATCATTTTAAACTTGGACTTGAGATCTTGGATGATATCAGGGTCTAGTTCTTCGAAGGAGTTGATAGCAATGGCCGTTGCTTTGGGCAGAGCCCGCCCCATTTTGTGTAGCATGATTGCGAACGGAGATTCCAAGTTCCCGAACAGGACTCCCGTAGGCAAGTCCCCGAGGCGTAGCTCCGAGAATCCTGGGATAAATTTCACAATGTCGTTGCCCCTGCCAACAATGTCTGTTTTACGCACGCATTGATGAGTAGTGACAGACAGCCAAATTATCAAGGGGAAAATAAAAAATGCTATAAGTACCGATAAGGGGGGAGAGAAATCGTACCGCCGGCCACCGGCGGGCCGTCTCCGGCTACCGGACAGCCGATCCGTGCTGTCCAAAAATTCTAAAAAACAAAACCGATGGGGCCTATGCGAGAATCAACGGCATCCGAAATGTGTATGGTGCTTGATCTGAGCACCCCTTTTTCGTGTATATATGTATATACGCGTATATACACGAAAATAAGCAAATGAGATAATCTAGTGAACAAATCACTCTTTTTGCTTAGTTTGTGGTTAAATATTTTGGACATTGATAATAACACGGTAAACATGTCATTCTTTCATTAGTTTATCGATGCTCGATCGATTTAAATTTTTGAAAGGCCATAGTAAGCGACGAGATATTTCAAGTGAATGTTTCGGTTCAAGTTTTCGGACTCGGGACGATGTTGTTTTGGCCGGCACAGAAGCCTGAGGGACAGCAGCCCCCTTCCTCCATTATTTTGTGGAGAAAATAGTTGCGAAACTAACTAAATCAAAAGATGTGGCAAACCCAAACAAAAGAAAATTTACTTACTCTGATATTTTTATTATTTTTTGTAACCTTGATTTTTTTTTTTTTTTGAACAGACTTTCATTATTTTTTGTAACCTTGATGAGTATAATCTTTTGAGAAAATCTCAATTACAGAGCTCCGTGAATAAGGTTTTACGAAAATGTATTGCGATCGTTCAAAAGTGTATTGAACGGCTCGGATTTTAATAAAACTTTAACGCTTTCCAAATATTTTTATTAAAATCCAAAACGTCCGAAACACATATTTGAGGGTAAAGAGGCCCCGCTGTGAATAAAGTATCTCTCTATTCTATTACCTTCCTCTTGTATTTTTCCCTTGCCTTTGTGATAAGGGGGAAGGTACGTGCAAAGTTGGGCACTACTATAGAGAGAAGAATATGCTGTCTGGGAGTAATTAATACCCCCGTTTGTTTTGAATTTTGGATTTTAATAGTCCCTCCGTCCATTTTTTTGTGTCCAGTATTCTATTTTGGGTTGTCCCTTAATAAGTGTCCATTTTGTAAAGTTAGGAGGGTAAAATTGGTGTATTGTCTATTTTGTCCCTAAAAGTAGATTTTATTTTGAAAAGTTAGTGAGTAAAAGTGTAATGATGATGGGTAAGTAGGGAAAGTGAAGGAAAAAGTTGATGTGAAAGGTGTAATGATGATGTCTTTTTAATAAGTTGGAGTTACGAAGCAGGACATTTAAAAAGGGACGGAGGGAGTAATTATATAATTTTTTTTCAATTATTACATTTTTTTTATATCTATCTCCAATCATTATCCATATTTTCAATCATTACTTTATTTCTCTCTACAATCATTACCTATAAATCCAAATCTAAAATCTTAAAACGAATAGAGTCTAAGTGCTTCATGAACCCCTAAAGAATTGGCCAAATGGTCCTGACTTGAGACTTAGATGTTTGTTCCATTCTAAGGTTTTAGGTTCAATTCTCCTTGCTAACAACTCTTCGGGTCACTTCATCCCACGCGTAAACATGTGAAATAGGTGTGGGAGAAGCCGTAGGAATTAGTCCAAGGAGCGCACAAGTTGACCCGAGACACCCCGCATTACAAAAAAAAAATTAAGTGCTCCATGTGCGGTGGAAAATGGGTTGCCAAATTTGGGGACAATGTGCCTATTTGGGTGCCTATTTTTCACCTTTTCAACTTCTCCTTTTTTAGTTTTGGGTGTTTGACTGGTGGAGAAGAAAATGAGTTTTGGCAAAATGATTTTTCCAATTTTGAAGATCTAGAGCAAAAGTCAAAAAGAAGGCCGGAGGTCCTTTTCCACATTTGGTGAGCTAAAAAGAGAAAAGACCAAATTATCCTTTATATTTGGTTCAAGGACTCTCTTAGGATCCTCATTGAAAGGTTTTAGAGTCAAAAATTTATTATGACTATTTAGTATAAAATGATTAGAAAAATAAAATCTCACATTGGTTCAAACGGATTGAAAATTTGAGCAATTAATTTTTTAATCATATTTTTTAATATATAAGGGGTGTAAAAGGTTTTTTACTTTGTTTTTTAGGAGAAATGTGTAAAAAGTTTTGTATATGCTGATACAATTAAAAACAAAAAAATTTAAAAAAATTGATTAAACTATTATTTATACACAGTATATCCTATAATAAATAAGCAAAGGCAATATGATAAAAAATCATGTCATAATTCATTTTCATCACATATCTTTCAAACACTATCAAGTTACAAAATGCATTCTGCACATATCATCCAAACACTCTACCAGATTGAAACTACATTCTGACCAAAAAGCCAAAAAACCAAAAAGTTAAAAATAAAAATCCAAAAAATAGGCTCCCAAACACCTCCAAATGTATGGACCTAGTATTGCTCATTAAGGCTTACATACATAATGCACATAAATATATGGACCCAGTAACGCTTCCCTTAGTATACACGAACATGTACTCATGCTAAGTATTTATTGCATTTGAACCCCACATAGCACAAATCAAAAAAAAAATTATTGGGGGGCACGGGTTATGGAAAATTTATTTATTGTCTTTTGAGAGCCGGTGATATACTCCACTCTCATCTTATACCATTATACGTCCTTCCAATATTATTGGATGTTCAGGACGAGAAGAGTTTCTCATAAATGCGTGGCCGTAAAAGGGTAGTATTATTTTGTAAGTCAAGATGGGTTTCCCTATTGTAACCGAGCCAAACCTACAAAAATACGAATTATGACACATCTCATTTCACTCACATACATAAATTATAAGTTCACATGACAGAAACAATTTGTCTAAACGTACGTCCTTAAGCTATTGGAAAACTGTCTAAACTTCCTTAAGCTATTGTCACACTGTCTAGATGTCCTTAAAGCTATACGTTCACTTTTAGAAGTAACAAATTGTTTCTCAGTCTGGCTATCAGCTACTAAAAGACCACTATTTATTTTTTGAAAAAAAAAAAGAAAAGAAAAAGAAAAGAAAGTTTATTAGTAGGACTGACATCTGACAGTTTTGGGCGATTCAGCTTGGATTTGAAACTAAACCAGTTGTCGCGGTTTGTCATTCTTTCCGCTCGCACCCATTCGTAAATGATGTCCAGCTCGAATGATTTGGTTGCCGTTTATGAAATTTAAATAGTAGAAAATTCCCCAACCCGTTCAATCCGAACGGGGGCAGATTCAATGTATGACCAGTTGGGTCACATGACCCAGGGGACTTCATAATAAATAATAAATATGTTTGTATTGCTATTGAAAATTACTGTTGGTTCAATGGTAAGAACTGATGCGTGTAAGGTAACAGACGCAGGTTCAAAACTTGTAGTGAACTTTGTTTGTTCCTCTTAAATGATAAGCCTCTTAACAGTTCTTCTCTCCGAAATGGTTCGAAGATTTCCTCTTTTCTTCATTTTTATACTCTAAAAGTTCTTCTCTCCATAATTTCTCAAAGATTTCATGTGCAAATATATAATATACACAATACGTTTTACTGTATTTGATATAGTTTCAATTTTTTTTTCTCTTCCTGTAACTAAAAACTTGTTTCCTTTTTTTACCTTCTGAAAATCGATTATGTGTAAGTATAGCATGCCATATATTTTCCTTGAACTCTTAGCAAGTTTTTTTTTTAATGTTTTTTTTTTTGGGTAATTATTATTTTTATTGTTGCCCATTACATGATCTTAATTCAAACTTAACAACGATACCACAAAGGTTTAATTTTATTTGAGTGATTTTATAATTTTAAATTACTATAAAACATTATCGAGAGCCCATATTTGTACTTGAAATCTTTGGGGCCAGTCTTGTAGTCGGGAGGTAATCCATCTATGTAAAATTCTTGGACCCGCCACTGATCCGAATCGAACCCGAACCGCCAAAGTTCATGCTTCCTCAATTTCAATTTTTTTATCCAATTATTGAAATTCGTGTCATTCAAAAAATATACTTATATATTATATTTTTTATAATTTTGAAAATTTTATATAGTAAAATTAATTGAGATCTACCAAACAATATTCATATTACACATTAAAAACATTACGAATTGAAAATTATAGATAATTTTTGTAAAGGTCAAACGCTCTCAAAAAGTCGAAAAGTAGGCAGATAAATCGGAACGGAGGAAGTATTTTAAAAACAATTTTCTATTAAACCGGATAATAGTAGTGCACCAAGAACAAAAGTCTCTTACCATGCATTCCAACAGTTTCCCTGATCAGATCGGTGTAAAAATGCGCAGTGATAGAGTTAGCACCCCCGGTCATGAGCGGGACCCACGGGACCCCCATCTCCTCCGCCAAATCGCCGGCGAACCACATAAACGCATCTGACATAACACACCCGATCCTCCGCCCTGTCTCCACCTCGGCCGCCTTCAACACTCCCCTGAGGCTCTCCCCCTCCCCCACCGCCGTAAGGTACAAGTTAATGTGCTCCACGGGCTCCCCGGAGAACACATGCCCCTCCGGCACCCCGTCCGGCACCGCGTACGGCCTCACGTTGCCGGGGACTCTCTCCGCCGGCGAGAACAAGGACTCGATGGATTTAGCGGTGCTGTAGAAGGAGAAAGTGACGTTGGGGGCGGCGGCGGCGAGGCGGCGGACGAGGGTGAGGAGGCGGCCGGCGTGGCTGGAGAAAGGGAACGGTAAGACGGCCACGTGACGGTCCCTTGAGATATTTTTGGTCATTGCTAATTATTATTTGTTTGGTGGCCAGCCTTTCACTCTTCTTCCGGAGTAGAAGTGTTCGAGTGAGAGAGACAGTTCCAAATTCTATGAAGCCGAAGACAGGCAACTTATTACGAAACATGGGAGGGGCGGACAACAGGTCTATTTAAAGGAACAAACCGTCAGGGACACGACACTCCCCTACAATACTAACCACGTGACGCTACATGAGTAGCAACGAGAGAGGTACACTAATTGTACGCAAGAATTTGTGGGACTCATTTCGGAGTCTCGTTTCGGAGTCTCACTCTAATAATCAAAAGAGACTAAGGCACCGTTCTGCAAATTTAAATAAGTATTTATTTTTTAATAAGATAATTTTAAGTTTAAAAATAATATACTTACGCAAATAATTTTTCTATCAATATGAATTTTATTTGATAGATCCCATCAAGATCTTTTATACGTTGCAAAAAAAAAATAAAAAAATATTTTTCATTTACATTATTTTTGAGTTTGAAAATGTAAAATAAACTGTTTATTTTTTACGAATGTTTCTGGAACGGAGCATAACTTATTTACAGTCTACATCCATCCAGAAATTGTCACGTTAGCCCACTTCATTATAATAATAAAAAAAGTACATTCCCACGTGTGAAAAGTGTACTTTATCTTGTGGGGTGGCGTGGGGTGGGGTTGGGGTGGGGGAATCAGACGTGAAACTTTGCTGGAAGCGGGGGCCGGGGGTGTATCGACCCAAAACGGCAAATTTTTGGTCTCCACTCTTTTATGTTTTTATATTATGTCATGTTTGGTATTGGCAAAAAATTAATGATATGTATTTTTAAATTTTTGTGGAGCCTGTTACAGGTTCTTTAAATCGTAAGTAATTTTTAAAATATTTATTATGGGTTTTTTTAAAAATTAACTCAATCCGATATCGGTAAAGATTGTTTTAAAATTTGTAGGACGTCCAATGAATTCTGAAACACCCTACGAATTTTGAAACAGCTTTTACCGATATCGATTGTTCTAATTTTTTTCTAGAAGCCCATAAAAAATATTTTTAAAATAATAACTTGCAATTTGAATTATCTTTGTAGGATCCGTAAAAGCATAAGAGCATCTTCAACCCATCTTAATTTGGACACTAAAACTCCATTTTGGAGAAGTTATGTCCTCTAACTCATCTTCATTTGGGGTCTCCATTTTGGAGACTCAATTCTCATTTTCCATATTTGGAGAATCACCTTCCAAATGGAGACCTATCTCTATTTTTCTCATTCACTAATATTCTATTTATTTTTTTGCTAGAATTTCGTCAATTGCATATAATTTTTACATTATACATCATTTTTCTACAAAATTGGTATTATTGGAAAGACATTAATAATACCTTCAAAATGAGTCAAATATCAAGTATATGTAAATACATTTTGAAATAACATCAAATGTAAATTCTAACCATTTGAATTCATAATATTATTTTTTCTCATTTACACTATCCTATCATTGTATTGGTTTAAATAATGAGTTGAAATGAGAAAAAAAACATGCATATAATGAAAGGAGGAAAAAAATAATATCGAATAATAACTGGAGAAAGAATTGGGGGGAGTTTTACAGGTGAAAATGGAGAATTGGGTTGGAGTTGTTGATTCTCCAAAATTACATTTTAAATAGAATATATTTTTTTAAGTCTCCAAAATAGAGAAAGAGTGAGAGATGGATTGTAGATGCTCCAATAGACCTCACAAAAATCATTAATTTCTTGCACATCTAATGGCTACAAAACATGGCATAAATGCATAAAAGGGGGAAAGGGGAGTGGGCACCAAAACTATAACGTTTTGGGTCTTGGGTGGCCTCATCTCTCATAGAAAAGTCTCTGTCGCCCGAAGCAAATCATTAGGTCAGCTTGATTCACACCTTTAGGTGCATCCGGGCTACACATGAGAAGGAGTGTTAAACTTTGTTCCACATCGCTCATCTAAGCCACACATGCTTGGTTAATACTCTCTTCATCCCAAAAAAAAATGACAATTTTTGAAATCCGTGTCATTTTTCATCGTTTATATCTTTCAATCTATAATGTTTTTCATGAGTTTGAAAACTTTGTATAATATAATTACTCGAGAACTATTAAACAAAATCTATATTGCATATTTTTTGAGATCTATATTAAAAGATATAAGGAGTTAAAATTGGTATGGATATAAAAAATTGACATCCAATTTGGGACGGAGGGAATATATTCTACAGGTTACTCTACCTACAGCCTGTTGATTTTAGGTTGGAACCCTCCAAAAAATCTAACACAAACATGCCCAAAAAAGTGAGAGGGGAGTGAACAGGTTTTGGGTCACTAACCAACGGGCCGTGTTGTGCCCTCCAAGAGAGCACGATGCTGTCCTGACTTTGCGGAGTCTGCTTAGGTCTCGTTCCAATGATAATGTTCACATCGTAGAGCTCGTCGAGTAGAATAATCATGCAAAAAATTAACTCGATCAGATATCATTAAGTGTCTGATTTGAACACATACAACTTACCAATAATGGAATCCAGTGAATTTAATTCAATGTTTTGGATCTATTCTTTTCAAAATAAAAATGTTTCAATCAGATACTTAATGATATCCGATAGAGTTAATTTATTACATAGTTGTTCTACTCGATAAATTCTACAAAGTGAACGTTTTTTATTATCAAAACGAGACCAAAACGGACTCCTCATGGCCGGGACAGCATCGTGCTGTCCCTTAAGGGCACAGCACGGCCTCTTAGTCTTTGCATATGGGAGTGTACTTTTTCTTAGAAGTGGGCTGACGTGTCAATTTCTGTATGAATGTCTGCAATTTTCTTAGAAGTGGGCTGACGTGTCAATTTCTGTATGAATGTCTGCAAAATCCTTCTCCGCATAGCATTCGTAAATAAGAATTGTTCGATTTTTCTAAAAATAATATTTCACATGTCCTTAAAAAATTAGCCCATTTGGAGATGGATTTGATCGATTCATTCAATTCAATTTTTTGTCCCTCAAATTTTAGTGACAAAAATCGATTAAATCCTTACAATATCCACATTAACTTTTTTATTTTTAAACAAAGTAACCGGTTTCGCCTATTTGTGAGGGATCCCGAAATGAATCCTAAACAATTGGATGGAGTGTAGATTTGGTGCACGACTACGCATAGGTTTTTTTGGTCCGCGGCATAAAGTTAAAATTATAAAGGGTGGCTCATTAATAGCCACAGAGAGAGGGGCCATTGGTCATGGCTTGGAACGGAAAATGGGCACCAGCCTACGTACCAGGCTTTTATTATCAGCCACAGAGAAAGAAGAGGGTAGTTGGAGTGGGTGGTGTACAGGCCCGCTGCGTGTTACAACTGACAAAGGAATTGACGATCACCCGAAGGCCACCCAGACCATCAAACTACCAACCAAAAGTACTCCACCCAACTCTGAAAATGTTAATAATTGCCCAAGCGGCACCTACGTATCGGAATTCACGAGTGTTTTCGGTAGTAAAAAAATGTGTAAATTTGTATTTGTGATTGTGAAATTGTTCGTGTTTTCGGTGGTAAATAAATTGTTGACAAATGTTAAGTTGTTTTTAGTAGTGAATAAATTGTTGATGGGTTTGTGAGCAGAGTTACTATAACAAAAAAAGTTTTCATTGACAACTTTTTTGTTAGTGGAAACGAAATAATAAAATGGTGAAACTTTTTTGTTATTAAAAACGAGATGATAAAATACGTTAAGTTTTTAGTATTTTTTGTTAGTGGAAACACCCCCTCATTACGAATATCTTGGACAAAGCCTAACAAATCATCTGACTATTGTAAAACGAGAAAAGCACGAGGCAACTGATGTCTTTCACCTCGACTCAGACGTTGAGCCTAACGCAAACAGCGACACTTGCGGTCTGCTGTATATTCATGCCTAGAATCATCAGTTTTAAAAGAAATAAAACACTAACCAAAAATAAAAGACAACAAATACTCAGACCAAGACTGGCCTAAAAAATTTAGATGCCCTAGACGAAATCGAAGGGTGGGGCCATATATATTTGGAGTATTAAACCACAGTAATAGAAACATTCTTTATATAATCACTTTAATCTTCATTGAGCACGTAAAATCAGGCAGCCAAAGTGGTCGCCATGTATCTTTCTTCAAAACTCAGCACATACAATTGTGTGCAACAGTTCTTTTTTGGCAAAAAAGAACTTAAAAAGAAGGAATGGTGCAGGATTCGAGCTTAGCCATTCCCTGCAATATGATGTCAACTTACCACTGACCCAACACAAACACCTCATTCAGAAAATGGATAGAAATACACACATACACACACACTTATTTAAGAAGGGTGCCCCTAATTTGGGCCGAAATTTGGATGCCCAAAGTGGCGGCCTTTTAGGCTTTATCCTAGGGCTGGCCCTGACTCAGACGATCAGATGAACTCCAAACAAGTATGGACGCACCAATGAACTTCCAAAAAAACTAGACAAAAGCTCCACGAGTTGCCCCGTCAAAAATGTCACGTAGGGTAAGAGAACTCTTGTCATGGATATCATTATGAAATAACATTGTTTATGAAAGAACTCAATCTGTAGACAAATATTTGTCCAAAGACGAAACTAAACTCTCGAGAAAACGAGAGACAAAATTCTCATAAATCAAACGACAAGCTGTTGATCTGAAAAGACGGAAGAAAAACAAAAAGAAAAAGAAAAATATAGAGGTCTTCCCCTCCCACTATCGTCTAAGGATGTGAACCCTGGAGGGAGGAGAAGGGAGGAGAAAGCTATTGGTGGCGGCTAGGGTTCTAGAGAGAGAAAGAGAGAGGGAGGGGAAGAGAAAAACTATTGGGATCATCAGGGCCGGTCCAAGGGTTTTGAGTGCCCAAGATCAAATTAAAAAAAGTGTGCCTCTAATACATAACAATTTTTACTGCAACGATCAAAATACGAGAAAGTCAAACAAATATAAAGTTCTACTAATTATTACATACGAACACAAAATACAAAGTCTTCAAATAGACAAATATATATTATATCAACAACGCATGAGTATTACTTAAATACTACTCATCTTGCATTTCTAGAAGCAAAAGTTCCTTATGACAAATTCCTTCACTTGAAATCCACATCTACGGAAATACAACTTAACAGTTTGTGTGAACATCAAGAAAACTTGTTGAGAAAATAAATGAAAATAGTACTATGTTGAGTCTCAGATCATCTACTACATTATGAGAACTAAAAACAGATACATGTATTCTCCTATCGTTCGTAATCAATAGATGGATCAAGTTCAATTTAAGTACTTTTACATTTCATACGTACCAGATATGATGATTTCAACCACATCAAAAGAGCCCAAAATCTCCAATGCAAACAAATCTAGGGCAAAATACCTCAGATCCAGAAAAAAAAAATTATAAAAAAAACAGCTTAATTCTCATAAATTATTGCACTCAGATCTGATCAAACGTGGTATAACAAGACGCACAAAATGAATTGCAGTAAGTGAAGTTAAAATTTTGAGACGTAACGCAAATGCATTGACAACAAGAATCGGCGATTAGTTTACCCATCATGAGGGAATAGACGATAAGGTAAATTGTTCTTGAAGGAATTGATGGGCTGAGATGTGTTGATCCGATCCTTCTTGTTCTTGCTTGCTCCAGACTTGCCACTACGGCTGCGAGGAATCCGAGAAGGTAATTGTTCAGTCAATTTGAGATTGTAATGGAAAAAATTGGTTTTCATTTTTTTCAAAAATGAACCAACTAGTTCTCTGATTTACTAAAGTGCCACCGAGTTTTTGGGTAATTTGGGCCTTTATTTGCATGTTGGGTCTTTATTTACATGTTGGATGGGCATTTTTTTTTTTATGATATTGGGTTAAAAAAGAGTTCTAGTCAAACCCAAATACTAAAAAAATTGAAGTGCCCAAAAAATTGAACATTTTTAGGGTGTCCAAGGCCCAGGCCTCCCGGGCCTTGGGGTTGGGCCAGCCCCGGATCATTATTCAATCCAAATTCATTGGCAAAACAGAGTAAATGTTTTTTTGTGTGATTATTTTAAGGTTTCATACTTGAAATTGGCACCAGTAAGGAGTATTTGATTAATTCATCTTCTTGCACATAAAAACGGTTTTGTTTCGGTAATTGCACAGTGTACGAGGAACAAAACAGCGCAAAGGCACATAAAAACGGTTTTGTTTAGGGTAAATAGAAGTTATTTCTAGTTTATTTTTATTTCCCCTGTACGGTGGTGGTAATAAATTCAGATATTTTTCATTGTAATTGATAGATTTGTGCGAACTTGGCTATGGGTACCGATGCCCATGGTATTGATAGTGGGTGTGGGGGGCTCACTCCGAAGTCTCACACAAATATTTTGAGCTGTTTATTAATTGTAAAATAAATTTTCAAGTTGCCTTCTGAGAGAAATCGGCTTAATTAGATAACTCTAAAGTGGTTGATCCAACTTTCTATTTTTCATTCAGAATTGATTATGTGCTCTGAATACATTTTATTCATCATTCAGAATTGATTACGTGCTCTAAATACCTTTTGAATAAAAAATTAGATAATGGGTGATTAAGCATTTAAAGTGTCCGATAAATTTCATTTTTTACGAGACAACTCAACAAGTTTATTTTGAAGTTAAATAAGGAGAGCTATCAGGGATGGAACCAGATTTTATCTTAGCAGTGACGAAATGTATATTAAAAAAATAAAAAGATGCATTACAGTATTAATAGTCATCGGCTCCACAAAAAAATAAAATAACATAACAAAAACTATACTAGTAAATGATGTTTTTGCACATGGAGTACGAAAAAAGACTAACTTTAATTTTGGACATCGATAACGTCACTCCCCAAATTTATAATGTCACTCACCAGATTTCTATATGGAAGATCCCTATATGAATTTTTCAAATTGATAACCGCACTCTCTTTTTGAGAGTGACATTATAATTAAATTTCCTTAATTTTTTTAGGTAAAGTTGTTTTAGGGTTAGAGTGTGGAGTTTTTTTTCTTAATTACACATCATCATTTATATTATTTCATTTTGGCTCATTGAATTTAGTTTTGGAATAGTTTTTTGGGTCTCCTTTCTTGAAAAAAAATAGAAGATTTATGATTAGTATATAATAAAAAATAAGGAAAAAACCTAGCAGTGGCGAGACTATATAAGTTGGCGATAAAATTATTTTTTCACATATAATAATTGCATTTTCAAAAATTCTTGTCGTGGAGGCCGCCGCCACTAGACCCCCTGATTCTATCATTGAGAGCTATAGAGGATGAGAAGGTGGAAAATATTGCCGATGGAGGTGGAGGAAGTAAAACTTAAAAGATTAATGAACGTTTTGTTGTTGAACTCGTACCATCAAATGTGCTGTGATTTTCCCATCCTATTTTTGTTTCCCACACAAATTAAATGTGAGTACCGAAAAGAAACATTGCTTGAGAATGGAATAGATGATTACTTAATAACATTTAAGACCTCTCCACTCATTTCTAATTGATTTTGAAATGAATATAAAGTTTACGTAATATCAGAGCGGGACCCTTTCACTCCACATTTCATAAAATTCAGAATCTACACTCCACGATGACAGACCAGCAAAAAAGGCTACATGATAATAAATCCAAAAAAAGGCTACATGCGACAGACTTCAAACGCGGCTGCACGTGAGGGGGGATGTTAAGAAAAATGTAGACCCGCATTACTTGGTAGTAAAATGGGTGTTTACTTAATAATATTTGGAACCTCTCCACTTATTGTTAATTAATTTTGAGATGGATATAAAGTTCTTACAGATTTTACACCAAATGTAAACATTTTCAGATTTTCGTCTCCCATAAAATAAGAAGCAATGACTTTTTAAATATCTACAAGGGTTGCCCATATCTTGAATAAGGATTCCACGATAAAAATAAAATCCAACATAGTTCTACCACACTCACATACAAACGTACGCACAATAATTCTTGGAATTAGCTTTCCATATAAGTGTTCTTATACTTCTTCCGTTTCTAATTGAGAGTCCTTTATTCTATTTTGGAACGTCAACTATGATGTCCCTTTCCAAAAATAGAAGTTAAAATTTGATCAAATTTCAAAAATGTCCTTCATATGTAAATACAAATAGCGCAAAATATAGGTATAATATAGAAGTAATGGTGAAAAGCAGGTGTAATTAGTACATGTTCCCTAAAAAATTTAGAATTCCTAAGAGGGACTTTCGTTTAGAAACGGAGGGAGTAACATCCAACATTGTTTCTTGGAATTAGCGTTTCTAAAGATTGTACTTTGTTACTACCTCCAACAGAGTATTGAGATTCTGAGTTGAGCTCCCTTCTGGTCCAGCAGCCATCAAAGCAAGCTCTTTGAACTCTCCAATTTGCTCCCTGAGTTCCCTCCCCTTTTCATGGCTCAGGACCAGTTCAAGGGCAGACATTGTGCCAGTTTTTGTGAAAACTCCTACGTCCAAACTCACACCAATTTTCCAGACATTTGTCACCATCCACGTGTTTAGATGGTGATCCCCGAAGAACGGCCTCCCAATTAGCGGCACACCCGCTACAATGCTCTCCAACACCGAGTTCCACCCACAGTGAGTCACGAAAACTCCTACCGAACTGTGTGCCAGAACTTGTTCCTGAGGTGCCCATGGGACGATTTTTCCCAGCTCACTAGCTCTCTCCATGAATCCTTCCGGAAGTAACTCTTTGAAATTGTCTTTGAGAGACCAGAGAAACGGAGTTCCGCTAACTTCTAGTGCTTCAGCTAATGCCACAATCTGTTCGGAAAAAACAACTTTGTGGACTAAAGAAAAGTTGCCATACGATCAAGATTCAAGATTAGTGTAAATTTACTACTACTACATAATATAATACCTCAATCGGCGGCGGTGTGGCTGATGTTCCAAAGCTGATATAGGCAACAGAGGCAGCTTCGTGGTTGTCCAACCACGGGATGCATCCATACTTGTCCGAGTCCAAGGAGGGTGACCCCGATGAGGACGACCATGATATTGAGTTAAATGGGCTCACATTGAGAAACATTTCAAACTTGGGCTTGAGATCTTGGTTGATTTCCTGGTTTATTTCCTCGAAAGAGTTGATAACAACCGCAGTTGCTTTGGGCAAAGCTCGGCCCATTTTGTGTAGCATTATTGCGAATGGAGATTCCAAGTTTCCAAACAGGACTCCCATGGGCAAGTCTCCGAGGCGTAGCTCCTGAAATCCTGGAATGAATTTCACGACGTCGTTTTCCCGCCTGGCAATGTCTGTTTTCCGCATTATTAAGCAATGTAGTCAATCAAATTATCAAAAGGCGATGCAAATAATCAGGTAAACCAACATCTTGATTTGATTCTTGAGGAGAATTTTGGAGGTTAACAAAGATGATACATTGAACCGAATTTTACTCTGTGTTGGGAAGTTATTTTTAGAGAAACTATAGCTGGCCAAAGATGATTAAGCATTTGTTTTTTGGGACACTATTACGTGGTGCTCCAAACTCTTTTTCTACCACATATTTGTGTGATCCCCCAAAGTGTGTGAAGCCCATATATATGTATGATAGAAAAGTGTTTGAGACACTGCTACATGGTGCCACAAAGCCATTAAATAATTAGTCCAAACTTGCATCTTTTAAATTTTGGCACCCCTAAAAAGAGAATCTCGATTCTGTCATTGGCAGTCTGCTCAAGTATGAACATATATATGCCAGGGGGATGGATCTTCTTCGGCACATATTTTGGACTAGAAGAGACCGTTCTTATCAGTACTGTTCAATTGCTGCAATCAATGATTTGAATATAGGAGTAATTTTGAAACTTTTACCAGTAAGAGTCAATTCTTATTGGTACGTAAGAACTGATGAACAAATCTAAACAATTGATTATGCCTATGGACGGCCCCGATTTAGATGAAATTTTTTTCAATGTCAGGTGGGTACCACGTGATGCCCGCTCGGCCTATCCGAGCTGTCCATTGCATTTTTAGATGGCTTGAATTTAAAGAGAGAGTGTTAGAGTGAGAGAGAGAAAGTTTCAATCCAAGCCGTTCAAAAGTGCACTGGATGACCCAAATGTGCCGAGCGGGTATTACGATGGATATACCCACACGGTACCGAAAAATTTCTTGATCTAGTCTGTCTCGTCCATCCAAAGAGCGTGGTGGGAATGGGCTTCCCAAAAAGCCAGCCCGGGCCGGGCCGGGGTCAACATAGAATGAAGGGAACGGCCCTAATGTTGTGTTGGCAAAGCCAACTTCTTGGGTTGCGGCGGAGAAAAGCGGACGTGGGGGCTCGGGTCGGGGCACAGCGTAACTAAGAGAGCCATTCCATTTGGGGCGAGTTATTGTACTGGAGAGGATCCAGACACATATGCAAGGTAGCACTGAAAATCACTTACCATGGATTCCTACAGTTTCCCTAATCAGGTCAGTGTAAAAATGAGCCGACACAGACCCGGCACCCCCGACCATAAACGGAACCCACGGCACCCCCATCTCCCCCGCCAAGTCGCCCGCAAACCACAAGAACGCATCTGACACGACGCACCTGATCCTCCGCCCTATCTCAGCCTCGGCTGCCTTCAAAACTCCCTCAAGGCCCTCCCCCTCCTCCACCGCCGCAAGGTACAAGCTGACGGGCTCCTCAGGATTTCCGGAGAACACGTGCCCCTCCGGCACCCCGTCCGACACCACGTAAGGTTTTATGTTGTGGGGGACGTTTTTTGACGGTGAGAACAAGGATTCTACGGTCTTAGGAGTGCTGAAGAAGGAGAAAGTGACGGTTGGGGCGTCGGCGGCGAGGCGGCGGACGAGCCTGAAGAGGGTGCCGGAGTGGCTGCCGAATGGGAATGCGAAGACGGCGATGTGTCGGTCAATATTTGAGACATTATCGGTCATGGTTTAGTTGATATTTCTTGGTGGCCAAGGTTTGGCAGAATTGGGTTTAAAGTGATCGAGTGAGAAGGACAGTTGAAACTTCAAAGAGGCTGACAATAGAAACTTTTTTTTGTCTCCATACCAGATATAAAGAGATTGAGAGAGAGAGATAGAGAATAAAATAAATACACCGGTTAGCAGTAGCCGGAGAGAGAGAGGGGGCCATGGAACATTGTATTTGCATGTTGAGAATAAAATATATACACCGCCGGTGTAAAAACTCCACAGGATTCAAAGATACCAAGAGATCAAATCAAAAGTGTAACTTTTTTTTTTTCCCGGAATCAAAAGTGTAACTTGGGGAGTCTCTAATGTCATGGTTCTGTTGTGTTCAGTCATTTCCTTGTTGGGTGATTGGGCTGTTTTGTTGATGGTCTGTTGATTTGTAGCCGCTAAGCCGGCCCTCATTTTTCGGGGTTATGTCAAAAATTAAAGATGAGGCATTTTTTTCTTAGACTATTATAAAGAGTACTAAAATAGAAGGGGTCTTGAATATTTGTCAATTTTCAAAGGTCTAAAGCGGCCGCATTTCTAGCTTTAGCTTGTGGCCGGTTGTACTTGTGGGGTTCAAGAATTGGTTGTGAATCTGGGAGGGATTGAATTGGTCTTTCACTGATGCCATCTCTGAAAGTGATTCTGTTCTAGTCCAATATTACTGATAGACGTGCTATGCTGTGGTCCAGTACTCCATGATGCTCTTGTTTGATTTGTTGATGCACTTGACCCCTAGACCCTCTCTATCTACATTTGCCTGCGACGTACCACTAATTTACACCCCGCTTTTGGCACTGAATATTGGGTGATAATCAATTAATAATGTAGATTCTTGGTGCTTAAGTTCTCTAAGGAGTATATTGCTTTTATATAAATAAATTATCGTTTTTATGCGATATTACACGTAAGGTAGTTTTACAAGTGGTTCAGGTAAACTGCAAGAATAATGCATGTTTTGACACCAGTCATAATCCTCGAGGGTGTCCAAGTACTGGAGGCCACGTGGAACACCGCCACCGAAGCCCAAGAGCGAAGAAACGAAGCACCGGAGGGTGTTTGGGGCCATTTGATGCCAAGACGAGGAACAAGCTGAAAATCTGGGTTTAAGCTTTTGGTATCGATACAACAAAAATGGTTGTATCGATATCATAAACTTAACTTCTGTCCAAAGAACAGTGTATCTGTTATATCGATACGGGAACTTTACATCCAGAACCAATTTTTGGCTTAACTGCTCAGTATCGATACCCCATTACCTATGTATCGATACCGAGAGCTTTCGTCCAATTTTTTTAGCTTGTTTTTGGGATATTTGTGAAGAGAAAGGTTGAGAGTATAAATGGCCTTCTTTCACCCCTTAATCCATTCTTATCTTTTTGCTATGTCTGTGGTTCAGTACTCCGTGATGCTCTTGTTTGATTTGTTGATGCTAAAATGCACTTGACCCTAGACCCTCTCTACACACCGCTAATTTACACCCGTTTTTGACACTGAATATTGGGCCATGAAAAGAATAATTTTGGATTAATATTAATGGGGGTAACATGAAGAAGTCATTTTTGACTTAGGCCTCATTCTTGTAAATTTAATTATTTTTTTCGTTTTGTATGTTTTGTTCGTCTTTTTTGAATTTTATTACGTTCGGGTAAAAATTTTTGGATTAATCATCCGTCTCGACAACAAGAGTCTGAAAAGTAAAAAATTATGACCGAAAGCAAAAAAAAGTTCACTAAAGACGAAAAAATATCATACAAGTTGTCTTATTTGCTTAAAGTGCCGTTTCATTTGAATTTTTTCAATATCGGTCAATATTTTTATACTTTTCCGATTCGTCTCGCTGAGACAAACGATTAATCTCAAAAATTACGACGAAAAACTAAACAAAAAATTACAAAAAATAAAAAATTACCTAAATAAATTTCAGATTTAAAAGTTACAACACATCCTTATGGCCCGTTATCTATACTACTTCTTTTAAATGTACGAATGTGTTTTCTACTTTTTGTTTTCCACAAATGCCACGACCACTTGCAATTTATACTTTTTCCCATCCTACGCCTCTTCCCAACCAACACAAAACGGTTACAACAGAACACCAATGGGTGCCTCTTAAATAAATAAAGTATTTACAAAACGGTTACAAAATAATTGCAACAAACACAACTAATTGCATAACAAACAAGCAAAATAATAATTTTGGAAAACTAATATAAATAGTCTGATGCACCCAAATTGAAGTGGTGCGTGGCTAATGTCTTCCTAACTAAACCCCTGCATGTATGGCTTTTCGAATATGGACCAGTGCGTGGCTTTTCAGTAATGAACCGAACCAGTGCATGGTTTGGAACATTGCATCAGTTGGTTTCGAACCATTGCTACTTTTCGATCGTGACCCTCTGTGAACTGAATGGTACAGTTTCGGACAGTCATTTGCATGCCTATATAAACAGATTGTGTACAGCCATTTCATGCCTCCAAAAATCAGAGAGCACACATACACTTCCGCATATATAGTCCGAGAGAGCTCTACATAGTTTCCGTCCGTGGGGCACGCATTTGAAGTGTTGCATTTGAGTGCATAAAGATCGTTGCATCTTGGGATTGAAGCGGACGTCCAAAATCGTGAGCACCTTGGCAAGGGCAAAATTTGCTTTTAAGGACACAGTGACCCATTCGTTGGACATAATCTACTTAATATTTTCGGAGTCGACAGTTTGTGAGTTGTATTTTTCGATCCCGTTTACTGCTGTTGTTCAATATGTTTTTCCATTGGGCTAATTAGTTGTAATACATAGTTTGTAATACGCACTGCACTGGTCCATATTTGAAAAGCCATGCACTGGTTTAGTTAGGAAGACATTAGCCACGCACCACTTCGATTTGGGTGCAAAACCGTGAAAGTAAATTTAGGCTAAGTTAAAATAAGATTGGCCCAAAAAGAAAAGAAAATAACTCTTATCCCAATTTATTTTAATCAAAGCCCGAGACTGAGCGACGGTTCCTTCCATACTGAATGACCGATAATATTTACGACCTTAATCTCAATGACATACCCGCTCCAAAAAGAACTACAAATTCAACGGTACTTGGGCTTCAAACGTTGCACGTGGCAAAACGACTAGTTTATTAAAGTGCAAGAAGCAAGTGGGTAGAGGTTGCATAGTTGGCCCATAGCCTCCAAACAACTACCCCACGTGTGGGATTACTCCGTATTAATTAAGGACACTTGGCATTACAAGAAGGCGGCGGAAAACCCACACCAGATTTGGAACCGTTTGGGACGTGGCTAAAGCCATCAAAGCCAACGCTTATTATATCTCACGCATTCGTTCTCGTTTAGAAGTTAGATCAAACGCCCACAGTCCTTCAACGTTGGACATCGACAAATCTTGACATGCATGTATTCAAATCAACAAACGCTTACAAGCGCGTTCACACCCTGCTAAGCGTACGGTGTTAAAAAGTGCTAAACAGGCCTATCACTCAATAGTCAGGATTTGGTAAATTTTAAATCAGGCTATGCCCAAACGTTGCCGATTGAATCCGCCACCAGAAGCGCCTCATCTTACACCTCCCAAGTCCTGACATAGAAGCTCTTGGGGGCAAGTCACCAATTAAGAACCATGAACAAATGCAGCAGTTCGATTTTTTTTGTGTTTTTATTGTGGAATTGCAAGAAATGCATTAAGAAGAATAAGGTGAAGAGTACAATTATGTTGTCATTGTTACAATAAGAAAAACATGCAGACGACGAGCGAAGACCAAACTAGGGCCTAGGAAACAAAACACAATGCACTTATCCACAAAACACAAAAGTCACAACTACAATGCTATCGCCAGAAGATAAAGGCCAACAGAAGGCCTAGGAATGCCGACGACAAGGAAAAGGCAACAGGGACCTAAAGAACGGAACATAGTGTGGAAGTGTGTTACCTGTACGTGGTCAAAACAAGTACAAACAAAAACTAAAACTAAAGTACGGCGGAAAGAAACCCACCACTGCAGTTCGTTTTTATATCTCCAACAATCATCAATTCGACAAAAATTATGGCGTTCTTATGGAGTTTATAACGTTTAGCTATCCACGACCGGAGTTTGAAGAATCTGGCTGTCCCCACATGATTGGCAAGTTCCCCGGCAGCTCTACGTAAGATAGCCAAACCAAAGTATACCATATCCACTCATAGATAGTGCCCCATTTAGTAGGTAAAAACTAGACCCATACTAACAAGTAACAACCGCCATAGAGAGATAGTTAGGGCGCACTCCCAACCTGAACTAGGAGCTACTAATCTCAATCACCAACAACGAGAGCGAACTCTACGTGGTAAAAAACCTAAAGTATTCTTTGTGCAAGACCCGCTTTTATTGGGGAAATCCTTCTCGTCAATCTCTACCCTTGGTAAATTGCCTTCTCCCTTTTTTTCGTAGCCTCGCGTAATATCTGCTCTTGGTCAGCTACCATCCTTGATATAGGTTGTTCTCCTGTGTTCTTGTAAGAAGTCCTTCCTATACCTGATGCGCTTTTTCTCCTTTTGAGTTAATGCAAAGACCCAATTCGCCCAGGCTGGCATGTCTCTCTTTCCCAGCCTTCTTTTTTTGAATTCGCAAGAGGAATAATGTTGGTAGCTGTTCAAGTTAATAAAGTTATTTCATTGTAATTAGACCTAACAAGAACGAAATCAGCTCTTAACTTTAACTCAACTTAAATTTGAAAATTTTGTCCTTATTTGAATTTTTTTTTTTTACATTTGTTAGTTTTGAGCCAAATTTTTGTGGGGTATCAGAAAAGTATTGAGATTTTGAAACTTAGAAGAATAACGAATATTTCGTCGTCGAAGTCCTACCATTGGACGTGCTGTGATTTTTCCTTCCTATTTTTTTTCCCGCTCACAAATTGAACACGAAGGAAAGGCATAGATCGATCTTACGCCCTCTGAACATTTTCATTTTCGTTTCACATACATAGAAGAAATGGCTTGCTTAAATATTTGCAAGGGCAGGCCCTATTCTTAGAAGGATTCCTCGGAGGACGATAATTTCTACCGCAATAACGTACAAAACATACAATAATTTTTGGAAATAGTAGCATTTTCAGAGACACACAAGAAATGGCTTGCTACCTCCAACATAGTTTCTTTGGATTATATCTTCTAAAGATTGTACTTTGTCACTATCTCCAGTAGAGTATGGAGATTCTGAGCTGAGCTCCCTCCTGGTCCAGCAGCCTTCAAAGCAAGCTCTTTGAACTTTCCAACTTGCTCCTTCATTTCCTTCCCCTTTTCATGACTCAAAACCAATTCAAGGGCAGAAATTGTGCCACTTTTTGTGAAAACTCCACCCTCCACCCTCACACCAATTTTCCACACATTTTCCACCATCCACGTGTTTATATGATGATCCCCGAACAACGGTCTCCCGATGATTGGCACACCGGCTACAATGCTCTCCAAGACCGAGTTCCACCCGCAGTGAGTCACGAAAACTCCCACTGAACCATGCGCCAGAACTCGTTCCTGAGGTGCCCAGGGCACGATTTTTCCTAGCTCACTAGTTCGCTCCATGAATCCTTTCGGAAATAACTCTTTGAAATTATCTTTGAGAGACCAGAGAAACGGAGTGCCGCTGGCTTCTAGTGCTTCAGCTAATGCCACAATCTGTTGGGTAAAGAAAAAAAAAACTTTGAAGACCAAGAAAAGTCTCATTAAGCTTAATTAGTGGAAATTGAGTAGTAAAATACCTCAACCGGTGGCGGTGTGGCTGCTGTTCCGAAGCCAATGTAGGCAACGGAGGCGGCTTTGTGGCTGTCCAACCACGGGATGCATCCGTAGTCGTCCGAGACCAAGGAGGGCGGTGGCGACAACGATGGTAATGAGTTATAGGGGCTGAAATTGAGCAACATTTTAAACTTGGACTTGAGATCTTGGTTGATTTCTGGGTCTAGATCTTCAAAGGAGAGGATGGCAACTGCAGTTGCCTTCGGCAGCGCCCGGCCCATTTTGTATAGCATCATTGCGAATGGAGATTCCAAGTTTCCAGACAGGATTCCCGTGGGCAAGTCCCCGAGGCGCATCGCTGAAAATCCTGGGATGAATTTCACGACGTCGTTTTCGCGCCCAGCAATGTCTGTTTCACGAGTTCTTAAGTTAGGCAATCAAATTAACAAAGGAAAATGAGCAAATGAGATGAACCAACATCTTTGATTCTTGAGGAGAATTTTGGAGGTTAGGAAAGATATTATATTGAATAAGAATTTAAAAAATTTAACTAAATTAGAAAAAATTAAACAAAACAGAGACCAAAAAATTATACTCTTTCTCCTCTCTCTCTCTCTCTTCAAGATCAAACTATAAAAATCACTAACTTGAAAAATAAGTTAAATACAAATAAAAGTACATTATCAATAAAGTAAACCATTGCTGAATTTTTTGCGAAAACTTCCAAATTATGGAAGAAGCAATTTTGAATGAGATTTTGCAATGACCCAGGTCTTATGAGAGATGAGTGGCCGAGAGACATGTCTGTAGCCTGATTGTATCTTAACTACTAATTTTGACAATCAATAGTTTAGGATT
Organism: Rhododendron vialii; assembly: GCF_030253575.1. NCBI lineage: Eukaryota > Viridiplantae > Streptophyta > Magnoliopsida > Ericales > Ericaceae > Rhododendron > Rhododendron vialii. The sequence goes on along the minus strand of NC_080565.1, from coordinate 34,416,156 downwards.
GTGAAAGATTATTACTGGGAGGATGGTTTTTCCATAGGCAAAAATCAGTCGGCAATTTAGTACCATTAAAAGCATTTTTGGACAATGGAAAACCGGATTATTTTGCTACGTCCAGAAACAATCGTGAAATTGAATGGAGAATATATATCGAATTGCTACATTAGGACATCAATGTTGGAGATTTTGCTAATGCATGAGTTTTTGTGGGGGAAACAGGCTGATGAATTCAGTAGCCGCCGCTACGGAGGGAGGAGCGTCGAAGAGCTCATAGGCAAGGGCGGCTCCACCATGTATTGAGAGGGTTCCGGTTCAAAAAATACACTAAATTTCTTTTTAAAAATGTTGACACTAAATAATGAATAATTTATTCGTAGCCAACGTAAATTAATGAAAAGTCACTTAAATTGTAAGTGAATAAATAACATAGTTCAACAAAACAAAACAAATTAAGCCCTATAACTTTTAAAAATTTCTCACTTTTTTAGCATTGCTCAGTGCCAAAAATCACATACCATGGATCCCAACAGTTTCCCTAATCAGGTCAGTGTAAAAATGAGCCGCCAGAGAGCAAGCGTCCCCGGGCACATACGCTACCCACGGCACCCCTATCTCCTCCGCCAATGCGCCGGCAAACCACAGAAACACATCGGACATAACACACCCAACCCTCCGCCCTATCTCCGCCTCGGCCGCCTCCAGAACTCCCCTGAGGCTCTTCCCGTCCTCCACCGCCGCAAGGTACAAGCTGATGGGCTCCTCAGGGTTTCCGGAGAGCACGTGCCCCTCCGGCACCCCGTCCGGCACCACGTACGGCTTTATGTTGCGGGGGACGTTTTTCGACGGTGCGAACAAGGATTCTATGGTTTTAGGAGTGCTGAAGAAGGAGAAAGTGGCGTTCGGGGCGTCGGCAGCGAGGCGGCGGACGAGCCTGAAGAGGCTGCCGAAGTGGCTGGTGAATGGGAATGGGAAGACGGCCACGTGTCGATCGTTGGAAACAGTAGCCATGGTTTGATTAATTTCTTGGTGGCCAAGCTTTGGCTCCTTTTTCCTTAAATAGAAAGATCGAGAGGGGGGCCATCTGGCTGCATTGAATTGCGACGGGATTTCTGGGCTATGTCGTAGGCGGCTCTACAGCCAAGCAAAGGTGTTTCAATTGAACACCCTAAATTTTAGCAGTGGGGACCGTTTGAAGTCTTCGGTTAGTTGGTAGATTTGTTCCATCACAATTTATCAGAGTTTGATTCTTGACGTCAAACTATAAAAAAGTAATTTCATGTGAATTCTCTATTCTGTCGTAGATGCTTTGTCTTTGATCATACCGAAATTGAGATTGATGGAGGTGCGCATAAGTTGACTTGAACACCACCGACCGTAAAAAAACAAATGGACGGACTGTTTGGTAGGGTGTCAATTTAAATGCTTACATGTGATTACATTATCTAGAAGCCCTCCTGCATAGGGCTATTGGCTCAGGGAAAATTCTAACACTACACCTATTTACACATCTATACTCACAATACGGATGGGGCCCACATACAATTGGTGCGTAGTATGTGCGGGCTTCATCCTTGTTGTGAGTCTGGGTGTGTAAATAGGTGTAGTGGTAGAATGATTGATTAACTCTGCCCCACATTCCAGAGTCCAGATTTCCATCCACTTTAGGAGGAAAACACAAGTTTTCCACCCCCATTAATTATGGGCCACATCATGCTTATATTATAGTAATATGAATCGTTCATTTTGTAGGGCTCGCAAAATAATATATCTTCACAAAAAATCAAATTTATCGGACATGAATAGGTATATACAAAATTGAAGTTTGGTTTATAAAATCAACGTTAGATAAGTTTAAAGTTAAACTATCCATAGACGTCTATTTTATAAACTAAGATTTAATTTTTAATATATTTATCGATATCCGATAAATATGATTTTTGTGTGAATGTAGTAATATGTGGGGGTCCTACAAGATGAACGGTTCAGATTACTAAAAAAAAATACACAGCGGAGCCTGCATTATGCAGTGGAAATCATGGGGTTTCCACCTAAGGTAGAAAGAATTTTTTCGCTTGTAATATCATGTGTTTCTTTTTTGTATTTGTATTTTTATCACACTATTCACACTAATGTATGGAAATTATTGTACTCCCTCCGTCTCTAAATAAATGTTTAACTCATAAATTTAGGCCCTTTAAATAGATGCATTCTTTTCGTTAAATTTTTTTTGAAAAAATACCTTCAGGGCCAAAGTATTTTTTTGTTCAATTTTTTGAACCAAAAAAATGTACTCCTGAATTTTCAAAGACCTAAATTTGCGGATCGAACATTTATTTAGGAACGGAGGGAATATATATGACTTCTTTTTTCTTTTTTTTTCCCTGGTAGGCTATATATGACTTGTTAACATAAGCTAACAAATAAAGTAATTCTTGAACACCCTATTAAGAATTCCTAGATCCGTCGCTGTCTTAGGTCCATCGTTGCCCGTTGGCACAATGTCTTGGTGTACTAGGTAATAGTTGGGTGTGACTGCGTGACATCATTGACATCAATCACATGCACCTTCAAAGTTGTGCAGGTCCGGTACCCCTTATGTCCGGCGAATCCTGGTTGCGTGTTGTCTTTAGGGACAACATGCTGCTTGTTCCTCCCAACCAACTCTCGCGCATCTTTCGTAACTTCGTCAATCGAAAACGACGTAATTTTGAAACAAGCCTACATGGAAAACATCTCGTTTGGCACTCATTTTTTGTCTTCCGTTATTCGAGGATATTTATTTTGGGGACGATTAAGTTATTAAATTAAACCTTTGAAGGATTTTGTTTATGATTGAGAAGCTAAGTGCTACTGTCTGTGAGAATTTTTTTTAGCCAATTGATTTCTGATAGCATATTTTTTTGTTCATAGCGGATGCCGTTGAAGGATTTTTAGTTCGTCGTGGATAATTTTTGTGCATTGAAGATGATTTTGGTTTAGCCAATTGAAGGATTTGGGTTTTGCAATCAGCGGGATATGTGCTATAATTTTTTTTTTGATAGGGTAAAGAAAAAAGTGTTAGCTATGAAATACAGAGGTTTTTTACCCCAAAATCAACGGCATCTTCCATTTTGCAATCAAAGTATTCAGATTTGGGTTTTTTTCCTTGACCACCGAATGGCATCGTTTTGGTGGGTGAAAGGCAAAAAATGAATGCTAAACGGGAGACAAACGGGGTGTTGTTCTCCTTGCGAGCTTGTTCCAAAACTATGTTGTTTTGAGAGGGACAACATGAACTCCGGATATATCGGGTCCTGGAGACACGTACAGAGAGGGGCCATGGGGTATTGCGTGGTGTGATGAAGTAAAACCATGGTTTACTAATTGCCACAAAGTGATGGGAAGTAAAACCGCGGTTTACTATTTGCCACAAAGTGATGGGCCATGGCATGGGACCAGGGCCGGCTCTGAGATTTCGGAGACCTGTGACAATTTTTGAAAATAAGGTCTTTAATATCCTATCACTTAACGTGTAACTCTTTCTTCGTCAGTTTGTTGGGTTTATTTGCAATGGAAATTATCATTTAAGGGGAAAAAATGCATCCGTGTTAATGATCCACTCACCACACTGAATAATTTTTTTAGAGATCAGCAATCCCGATGTCCCGTGATCCCACTTTATTCTTGCCTTTTGTTTTTTCCTCCATTTCATTTTTACTGAGCTATTGGGTCTTATGTAAAACATATTTATGGGTTAAAAAATAAGCCTTATAGCAACACATATATACTAGGTACTAAAAACAGATGGAGGCTCTAGTTTTTGAATATTTTTGGAGGGTTTAAGGCTTGCGCCTCATGGGCCTTAGTCCAGAGCCGGCCATGCATGGGACGACGTAAAACGGTGGTTAGTACCAACGAGGGGCAGTCACGCTAGGACCACCGCACCCCTTCCTGGGCCACTGCACGCTGTGTGGGTCCACTCCGGTGCCAATAAAATACAGAAAAATATTCATAAATTTTAAAATAATTATTTATGAGGCTCTTAAATCAGCTCTAACGGATATCTGTAGATATGTTTTCTGAATTTGTAAGGGCAAATGCTCCTTACAAACTCAGAAAACATACCTATCGATATTCATTAGAATTAATTTTTTTACAAACCCCAAAAATAATTACTTTAAAATTTATAAATATTTTTCTGTATTGTTATGGGGCACGGAATGAACCCACACCACACGATAGGGGTGTGCAAAAAACCTGAGCCCTGACCCGAAGGTTTTTGGGCGGGGGCCGAACATGTGGTTCGGTCGGGTACGGGTCCAATTTTTAAAAAAATTAGTTTTCGGTTCAGGGCTAGGGGTGTTGTTTTTCTTACCCGACCCGACCCAAAAAATCGGTTACGCGGACGGTTATTCCCCCTCCTTCGGTTCGGAGTCGGGTCACAAAAAAAAAAAAATCGATAACCGATCAGTCGGGTTCGGGACCGACCCGTCCGACCCGTGCACACCCCTACCACACGACGTGCGGTAAACGGGGTATTGTCCCGTCATTTTCCCTAGATTTATTGAGCTAGGGGTAGTTGGCACCATGTGTTGTTGGACTAGTAATTGAGTGCCACTGATATATACTCACAATTTTGCTACCATTACCAATCACTCGCAAGATGTGTGGGTCCTACACACATTTCACATCTCTAGTGTGTGTAAAACTCATGTGGATAGGATATTTGTCTTTTCAGTTCAGTTTTGTTATTATTCAAAAAATTACTATAAATTCTGATCATAATTTTTTATTTTTATGATTCTTCTCGTTTAGATATATCAATTAAAAAGAGAAGAAGCTTCTTTTGACATGAGACAGAGAGAGGGGAGTGCTTGGTTGCTGCTGATTCACTGGTAAAGGTGATCGTAGTAATGAAGAAAGGATGCACAGAAAGACATCTTCAAATGCCAAGCCAACAAAAGTCCAAATAGTAGTACTGGTACATTTAGGGGGTGGGGGTGGGGGTATTAAATGCGGCACGGGTGCAATGTGAAATTATTGATGAGGATCTAGCTAGTAAGACATGAAATTTTATAGGAAGCAGATTTGGTTCGTTTGCGGTTCAAAATTGGATTGAAAAGGTGCGATCCAAGTGACGTGGAACCATACTTTACGCTTCCGATTTTTTCCACTAAAAAAAATACAAATGTTTTCTTTTTCCCCCATTTTATAAGCCACTGAAAATTTCGTTCCTCACCACATTATTCTCCCATCCACATCCACCTGGTGGATGCCCTTTCTTTTCTCCTCATATGCCATACAAAAAATATACCTTCATGGGCATATATATATAGGAGAAGGAAAGTACCTACTCATCGAAAAAACAAAAAACAAAAAAAAAAAAAAGAGAAGAAGAAAAGTACCTTAATTTCCTCATTCTATCTATCCACCATAATAAGGAATACCCAGACGAGAAATTTGCATAAAAAGAATGGCTGCCAAGAAACTAACTGTGATGTTCCTAGCTGCGGCATTCGTCGCGATGGCATTCGGGATGACTTCAACCGAAGCGGATGCCGGCTGCGTTAACCAATGCATGCCGGTGTGTATGCAGGTGCACAGTGCCACCACTCCCGCGTGTGAGGACGCTTGCGATCAGTTCTGCAAGACTCAAGGGGCTCCCCCTTTCAATATTTGGTCAGGTCTGTAATTCGAAGACTTTTTGTGTCTCCAAAATTTTAGAGACGCATGAAATTAACACTTGGAGACTCAAATTCTTCAACATGAATATTTCCAAATTTCTACGTACTTTTAGCCTTTTTCAGTACGTAAATTTGAAAGTGTATACATATATGCCTGCAAGACTCACACACTAGCTTGGTTAGAGAGCGCGCTAGCTGCTGGTGGAAGTCGAATGCATCGGATTTGTTGTTTCAAAATTATATTTTAAATTATCGTTCAAAGGTTCATTTCTTTTAACAGACAGTTATTCTCAATTGTTTTTTTCAACAGCAAAATAAGACTTCGTTAACCTTTGAAGAGTTACATTTATTCTCAATGAAAATAAATTTCGAGATTTCAAGATATCATGTATAATTTCATCTTTCCTTAAAAAAAATCTAACTCTACCCCTATCCGTATGGACTTTTAACCGATTTGGGATGGAAGACCTTGACCCATATTCGATTCGTTCATTCAGAATACAAGGTTATTTTCGTATACATGCCTTATAGAATTGAAACTTTTCTTCCGTCTTTTCTTTTTTTTTTTTTTTTTCCAGACAACAAGAGCAAGAAGAACTGAATAAGCTAGCTAGCTTCGTGAAGCAAAAGAGAAAGATACAGCAATGGAGAAGATCAAGTAGGAGTACTTTCCATCGATCGGTGGCCTCAATTTGGAGGCTTTGATTTATACAGTCAGCAACGGTGGATTTAGTTTTTGTTGTAGATTTATAATTGTAGCTAAATATCTATTATATTACTATAGCTACTACGTACCTAATAATAATTCCACCAAATTAAGTTGGTGGAGCTGATCATCCCATGTACGTTCTCTGATTCGTATTGTTCTTCAATATAATTACATGGATCTCCTTTATTAGTAGATTTCATTGTTCTGATTCTTAGTGTTTTTTGAAATTCCTGTTTTACTATCCGACCAATTAATCATGCAAAATAATAGGAATTGAAGAACAATATGAAACACAAGATAAACATGGAAAACACGTGAATGCCTATAAAATAAAAAAAAACACCTGAATGGATGAAAATCAAGGGAAGGAATCGAAATACTATTTAATTGAAACATTGTATGGTCCCAAATGACTGTAATGAAACAATCGAGAATCTTCACCGATTGACCGAAGACCGATCTGCCGAATCCTCGTTCACCGCATCATAGTGTTTGATTGCCGCTGGCTTGAGGGCTGACTTAAAGTCTCAAGCCGTCCGATATCATTCCAGAAATCCACCATGATGTCTCAAATAGTTGAATCTAAGATGAAGAAACTTCTTAGAGTTGGAGTTGTATCTCAATGGTCGATAGATTTCATTCATACTCGAAGACCCAAATTGGCAAAGCACCCCCTTGAATGTTTTTTGAGCTTCAAACGAAACGAAATTCCGGACGGTTGTCGTGGGTGAAGTCGTTTTCCAAACGAAACAAATGTGTGTTTTGGTATGAAATTACCCACCAAGACAGAGCTTGGCTTATGGAGCTTAAAAGGTGATTGTGTACGTGGTATTTAAGGAACATGAGACTATATGCACCCAATAATTAGTCAAGGCAAAGCCTCCATTTTAAAAATATATAAAAATAAAAAATGATTTCAATTCATCCAACAATCAAAGAATCTGCTGGTCTCTCCACACAAATTTAGGGTTAAAAAAAAGAAGAAGTGATTTCTAGTCTATTTCTTTTTTAATTTTCCATCGGTTAATAAAATTGTGTAATTTTTGGGTCCAAATTCTCCCCGTTGTACTGTAGTGGTAATAAATTCTGATATTTTGTATTGTAACTGATAGATTCGTGCTAATTATTATTTCGTAACTCATGGTTTCATTGACTTTATATATTTCATAATGTTGAAATCTTCTATTAATTCACACCAATATAACCTAAAACATATAAAGGGAAAACCCCATATATGTTGGTTAGGTGAACCCTTTTCAATATTAATTAACACTAAAATTGTTGAAGAAATTAAGCTGTTTCATTTTGAAATTTATATATAAAAGCCATGCCCATGCATCTCTCTACTAATGACGACGGTTATTTTTCCTTTTCATTCTTCATTTCTCTAATCTCAAATGCTTTAATATTAATTGCACGTAAACGTACGACTAGCTAGCTAGGGTTTTATTTTCCAAAAGAGAGAACCTGATCAGTGAAGAAGAGAGAAACCAAAACCAAAACCAAAACCAAAATATGGTTGCTAAGAAATTCAATACTCTCTGGCTCTTGGCTACTGTGTTGCTTATCATGGAACTTGCAATCGCATGCGACGCGCTTTCAGATTGCGCTAAAGGTTGCACGCCTATTTACCAACTTTTCCCTCGACCGAAAATCTATAGAGATTTCGGAAAATAAAGCCAACAACAAAAAAAAGGACGAATGCGACCATGTCTCCACAAGACAGATCCGTGGTTCCACGCCGTATTTCAGGACTTCACCGGAAGAGAAATGACAGTCGAGTCAAATGTTAAATTGATGATAAGAAAGAAGAAGAATGGAAGAGATTCTTCCATCAATCTTTAACGATTGATCTATCGCCATGAGCGACACATCGAAGATCCTAAGTTAAGCTTAGAATATGAAATTCTGCTCCTACTCCTAATTATAACCCGAATGAGTTAGTAGTGCCAAAAATTAAGACAAATAAAGATAGACTTTGATTTGTTAGAGAGAGATTACAATGAAGTCTTAAAAAACTATTTATAGAAAACAACAAACGTAGGAAATAACTTCCTAACTTCTCCACTAGACTTCATTCAATCATTTGCTTTCATTTGTCAAAATAACTTCCCACTTCCCTTCAAATGTGTAGGAGCATGACAAATGTCCTTTTAACTTCCGCATGTGTAGGAGCAAACCAAGTGTTCTGCATACAAATAACAATAATAAAAGAAATAATAATACTAGTTCTAATATTAATACAAATACTTAATAATAATAAAATAGAAAGCATTCTCATAATAGCTACATTTCGGTCGATCATCGACAGACAATAAAAGATGGTGTAAACAATGCCCGAATGTCTGATATTGGCCGGCACTAGCGTGCGGAGATGCTTGCGAACTAGTCTGCAATACGCAAGGTAAAGAGCCTCCCCGTGTAGGATGGTGGTCCTAGCTAGATGGTGACGAGTTTTGGCAACGATCGACTCTTAACACAATCACAAAATGACAACAATAACAAAGAAAGCGTTTTATACTAGTTGGAGATGTGTTCGTATTATAGGTTCAATTTTTATTTTGGATCTGGATCCTCTTCAGTCCACATCGCAGCCGTCCATTGGTATAATTAATGGTTCGAATTTGTTCAAAAGCTCTTCCATGAAAGAGTTAATCTCAACCATTCATTACAGCAAAATGGACGGTCGCGATATAGACTGTCTCGTCCAGTTCAGAGTGGATCCTATTAGCTAGGCGAAGGTTCTTGAATTGATTGTGATCGGAATTGATCGAGCTTATTACGTAGCAGTGGAGACATAGATGTACCAGGAGACATTTTAGTTGCCCAACTCAGTCAATCCGATTAGATTACTGAACAAAAGGAAAAAGCGATATTTAATCACTATTGTCAATTACTGTACTAGTTTTAAGTAAATTTTCTCTTGCCTTCATGTCTTTAGGGCAAGTGTTTTTCCCTTGTTAATTTCCGGTTAATTTATTATTCTATGAAGCTTTGAATAGTAAAATAATGAAAGATAAATTTTGACATCAATATCAAAGAGCAAATTTTATAGGAGAGAGTGGATGTCAAATGACACATAAGTATTTGGCATTTTGGTTGAAGTTGGTTTTTTTTTTTAGAAGTGAGAAGATTATATTAATAAATGTCCAACGACACTTACAAAACGGAGATCATTACAAAAAATTTGGATAAAGACAAATTAATCATCTAACAAATACAAAATAAATAAATCACAATGCAATCGATGTCTTTCATCCTAACCTAGGCATGGTTTGACGCAATAGCGACACAACTTTTAAACTATCTAACACCTAATTAGGAGTCTCAAACAAGAAAAAGTGAAAAGTTAGGAACAAAAGACACCAAATATCCAGACAATAAGATGCACTCCAACCAAGTATGAACGCACCAATGAATTCCCAAGAACTACAGATCTGCCAAGCCGCCACAAGTTGTTCCGCCAAGACATCGTGTAGGAATAAAACACTGAAGCATAGATATCATTGTGAAGCAACCTCAATTGAAAGAAACTCGATCTGTAGACAAAATTCGTCCAAAGACGAAATTAATAACTCTTGTTGAACGAGAGACAAGCTCTCAGAGAACGAGAGACAAAACTCTCACAAATCAGACGATGAGTCGTTGATCTAGAGAGATGGAAGAAAAAAACAAAGAAATGGAGTCGGTAGTACCCTGGCCTCCCCCTCTCACCATCGCACACGGGTATGGAACCCAGGGGGTGAAGAGAGAAAAGGACTTGTGGTGGCTAGGGTTGAGAGAAAGGGAGAGAGGTAGGGTTGAGAGAGACTGTCTGCGGCTTCCACTGGCTGGGTTGCATTGGTTCACAAGTCAATTACTCCACTAAGCATGCCATGTCAAATTTAACATCCTGGTCGTCGGAGAATCTGTACTTAGAATTAGACTCCGTTCTGTTAAGATTCTTATTTTTAAATACTTATTTCTAATTTTACGAAACAGATCATTCTCTCGCACTACATTTTTTTTATTTTAAAAACTAAGTACTTATTTTCCTTTAACTTAATTTTGTGGGATCCGCAACGCTTAATGAGAAATGTACTACCAGTATTAATTAAATTAGACATAATAAAAAGGAGATACACTACATTTATAAGCACACACGTGTCTTGTGAGATATCCCCAACACACGATTAAAATTTAGGACATTAAATTCATTCTAAGGAGTGTTTCCGATAGAGATTAAGTAAAAGAGATTTTGTTGTTGCTAACAAGTCGTTAGTTGTTTTCATTAACGAATTAGTTGTTGAAAAATGTCAAGTTATCTTCACTAACCAATAAACCACAAGAAACCAGATTTTCGGGCTAACTTACGCACAGTTCGACTAATTTTGAGACCTTGAACTTAATCATCCGGTGGCTCCAACAACTTGTAATTATATAAGGTTATCAAATTTGTGAAACAAGATTCTCTCACCAGTCATCACACGTAATCAAGATTTCTCTCATGTCTGTAGAAGCTTCCGACCTTTTATATTTCAGTAAGTCTGTTAACACAGACTTTTGACAAACAAATCGTGCACAGATCACGATCTGGCCATTTTTCCTTCATCAAATGGAAATTTGGCCAACCCAAATGATTTCAAAATGGGAAAATGATGGCCAATGGCGTGTTTTGATTCTTAATACCCGTCAAGAACATTTTCAATATTAATAAATGTTCTCAACTTATCTTTGATGGGTATTAATTATCAAAACACATCCTAAGCCGTCATTTTCCCCTTCAAAAAGTAGAACCAGCTGGACATTTTCCCTTCATCAAATGAAGTAGTTGATTAATCGAGGCCCAACCAAAAATTTGGCCTACTCTTTTATTTATGGGCCTTCCTGGGCTGGCCTTTGACACATGGCAATTTAATCTTGAACCCAAAATTGGACATATCCTCTTTGACAAAGTGTCTTTTTACTTGAGCTAAATGTACTCTTAAAACCACTCATACTCGCCGAGACCTTAGCTTCAGTCCTGATGCAAGTACAGCGCGGTTCTCTATATATAGTGGTGTGGTGTGACAATACTCTCTAGCGGAGGTGATGTGGTACCAAACCATACGCTTACGATTTTTCTCACTAAAAAAAAAACAAATGGTTTCTTTTTCCCCCCTTTTATAGGCCACTGAAAATTTCGGTCTTCACCACATTATTCTCCCATCCACATCCACCTGGTGGATGCCCTTTCTCTTCTCTTCATATGCCATACTAGAAATATGCCTACACGAGCATATATATAGGAGAAGGAAAGTAACTACTCACCCAAAAAACAAAAAACAGAAAAAGAGAACAAGAAAAGTACCTTAATTTCTTCATTCTATCTATCTACCATAATAAGGAATACCCAGACGAGAAATTTGCATTGAGAAGAAAAAAAAAATGGCTGCCAAGAAACTAACTGTGATGTTCCTAGCTGCGGCATTCGTCGCGATGGCATTCGGGACGACTTCAACCGAAGCGGATTCCAACTGCACTAACCCATGCATGCCAGTGAACAGTGCCTCCACTCCCTTGTGTGAGGCTGCTTGCGATCAGTTCTGCAAGAATTTTTCAGAATTTCTACGTACTTATACCCGATCAGTTCTGCAAGAATATTTTAGCTCGCGGTCAGGTCCGTAATTCGAAGACTTTTGAGTCTCCAACATGAATATTTTAGAATTCCTACGTACTTTCACCCCTTTTCGGTAAATTTGAGAGTGTGTAAATATGCCAGCAGCAAGACTCACACACTAGCTTGGTAAGAGAGTGCACTACTGGTGGAAGTCGAATGCATCGGATTTGTTGTTTCAGGATTATATTTTAAATTGTCGTTCAAAAGTTCATTTCTTTTAACAATAGACAGTTATTCTCAATTTTTCTTTTTTAACAGCAAAAACAAGATTTCATTATCCTTTGGAGAGTTACCAGTTATTCTCAATGAAAATAACTTTCGAGATTTCAAGCTATCATATAATTTCGTCTTTCTTTAAGAAAAATCTAACTCTGCCCCTGTCTGTCTGGGATGGAAGACCTCGACCCATATTCTATTCGTTCATACAGAATACGAGGTTATTTTCTTATATATGCCTTATATTGAAACTTTTCTTCCGTCTTTTCTTTGTTTTTTCAGACATCAAGAACAAGAAGAACTGAATAAGTTATAGTTTCGCGAAGCAAAAGAGAAAGATACAGCAATGGGGAAGATCAAGTAGGAGTACTTTCCATCGGTGGCCTTAATTTGGAGGCTTTGATTTATACCGTCAGCAACGATGGATTTTGTTTTTGTTGTAGATTTATAATTGGAGTGTCAGGACAAAGAAAATGGGCAAAAAAAAAGACCTTTAAAGTATATGAACAGCTCAGATTTAATGTGCAGTGAATCTGAATCGTTCATGTAAACTTTAAGGGTTTTTTCTTTGCTCATTTTATTTGCACTTAGCATTTCTCTTATTTATTGTAGCTAAATATATTACGACTAGCTAATAATAATTCCACCAAAGTTGGTGGAGGTGATCATCCCATGTACGTTCTCTTATTCTTATCGTTCTATATACATGAAAAATTCTAAACGGAAAAAAACCACAGGAAGGAATTAAACACTATAAATATTGTGTAGTTACAAGTAATCTTACCATATCATTTGAATCCTCACAATCAAGCCTAAGACCTACTTGCTGAATCCACGTTCACCACACCCAGTGCTTGACCCTCGCTACCTTGAATCCACAAGCCTTCCGTTTGCCTCCCGAAAATCCACCGAAGGACTTTCACTTGCCTAGGAATCATCTTTAGGGCTTTTCTCAAATAAATTGGAGAAGATACTGAAACCTCTTGAAGATGTCTTGTATGCTCAAAGATCCATCGATCCCATTTTACTCCAAGATACACAAGCAAAAACCCACCTTTTTAATATTCCATTTGTCTACCCAAATGATATGGAGTTGCTGTATTTATTCCATCAAAAATGAGATATGGAGTGGCTGTATATATTCGGTGAATGGCAAACCCTAAGGCCATCTACAATGGTATAATCAAAAATAGATAATTAAAAGTTGACACATCAGCTTTTAATTATTTATTTAAGAGGTTGTAAAGCTTAACAATATCGAGATCTATAATGGTTACTTCTAGTCCATAAGCAAAATAATGGGTTTACTATAATTTCACACACTCTCTTTTCCTTTGTTTTTGGTCATTCACTTCCCTTCATTTATGTTTTTTTGGAAAAAATGTATCGATTCCCTCCCTTAATTTTGGTGAAAAAATTAGTGTAATACCAGCCTCGGATATTTCGGTATTTCAATTATTTTTAATTGAACTATGTGTTTTATGAATTTAAATCGTAAACAATAAAACTTGCGAGGATTCTGTGTGTGATTTGTGATTGAAGCATAAGTTAAGACGTGATTCCGCTTACATGTGATAAATTCCCATGTGCCTTTATATAGCAAAATATCCTGGGAATATTTATCTTTCTCCATGCGTACCAAAATATGGTTGCAAAGAAATTCAATACTCTCTGGCTCTTGGCTACTGTGTTGCTTATCATGGAACTTGCAATCGCAAGGTAAAGTGCCTCCACGTGTAGGATGGTGGTCCTAGCTACTTGGTGACGAGTTTTGGCAACGATCGACTCTTAACACAATCACAATGACAACAATAACAAAGAAAGTGTTTTATACTAGTTGGAGATGTGTTCGTATTATAGGTTCGTTTTTTACTTTGGATTTGGATCCTCTCCGGTCCACATCGCGACCGTTGATTGGTATAATCAATGGTTCGAATTTGTTCAAAAACTTTTTCATGAAAGAGTTAATCTCAACAATTCATTACAGCAAAATAAACGGATATAGACTGTCTTGTTCAATCCAGAGAGGATCCTATTAGCTAGGAAGGTTCTTGAATTGATTGTGATTAGAATTGATCGAGCTTATTTTGTAGCAGTGGAGACATAGATGTACCAGGAGACATTGTAGTTGCCTAACTCAGTCAATCCGATTAGATTACTGAAGAAAAGGAAAAGCGATATTTAATCACTATTGTCAATTACCGTACTAGTTTTAAGTAGATTTTCTCTTGTCTTCGTGTCTTTAGGGCAAGTGTTTTTCCCTTGTTAATTTCCGGTTGCGGATCAAAAAAAATTTTCCGTTTAATTTATTTTATTCTATGAAGTTTTGGATAGTAAAATAATGAAAGATAAATTTTGACATCAATATCAAATTTTACAGGAGAGAGTGGATGTCAAATGACACATAAGTATTTAGCATTTTGGTTGTAATTGGTTTTTTTTTTTTTTAAAAAAAGTAAAGATTATATTAATAAACGTCCAACGTCGACACTTACAAAACGGAGATCATTACAAAAAATTTGGATAAAGACAAACTAATCATCTAACAAATACAAAACAAATAAATCACAAGGCAATCGATATCTTTCATCCTAACCTAGGCATGATTTGACACAATAGCGATACTACTTTTAAACTATCTAACATCTAATTAGGAGTCTCAAACGAGAAAAAGTGCAAAGTTATGGACAAAAGACACCAAATACCCAGACGATCAGATGCACTCCAATCAAGTATGAATACATCAATGAACTCCCAAGAATTATAGATCTGTCAAGCCGCCACAAGTTGCTCCGCCAAAGACATCGTGTAGAGATAAAACACTGAAGCACAGATATCGTTGTTAAGCAACCTCGATTGAAAAAAACTCGATCTGTAGACAAAATTTGTCCAAAGACGAAATTAATAACTCTCACAGATCAGACGACAAGTCGTTGATCTAGAAAGATGGAAGAAAAAAAAGAAAAAAACAAAGAAATGGAGTCGGTAGTATCATGGCCTCCCCTCCTACCACCGCACACAGGTATGGAACCCGCGGGGGGGGGGGGAAGGGGTGAGGGAAGAAGATGAATTGTGGTGGTTAGGGTTAAGAGAAAGGGAGAGAGAGGTAGGGTTGAGAGAGATTGTCCGCTGCTTCCACTGGCTGGGTTGCATTGGTTCACAAGTCAATTACTCCACTAAGCATGCCATGTCAAATTTAGGCTCCGTTCCGGAACTAAAAATAAATACTTATTTTTTAAGAAGGCAATTTCAAGCTCAAAAATAATGTGTTTACGCAAATAATTTTTTTAGCAATATGGATCTTTTTTTATAGATCTTATCGAGATCTTTTATACGGTGCAAAAAAAAATTTATTTACATTACTTTTGAGTTTGAAAATGTGAAATAAGTACTTATCTTTTAAGAAGATGTTCTAGAACGGGGCCTTAACATTCTGGTCGGAGAATCTGTACTTAGAATTAGACTCCGTTATATTAAAATTCTTATTTTTAAATACTTATTTCTAATTTTATGAAATAGGTCATTCTCTCGCAATACATTATTTTTATTTTCAAAACTAAGTATTTATTTCCCTTAAACTTTATTTTGTGGGATCCGCAACGCTTAATGAGAAATGTACTACTAGTATTAATTAAAGGGAAATGATATTGGCACTCCAAAAATTGATACAGGCACTTCAAAATTAGTATAACTCCAAAGCTATTTTTTTTTGTTTTTGAGAGTGTCTGCATCAATTTTTGGAGTGCCAATAACATTTCCCTAATTAAATTAGACATAATAGAAAGGAGATACACTACATTTATAAGCAGACACGTGTCTTGTGAGATATCCCCAACACACGATTAAATTTAGGACATTAAATTCATTCCAAGGAAGTGTTTCATGTAGAGATTAAGTTAAAGAAATTGTGTTGTTGCTGACAAGTCGTTAGTTGTTTTCACTAACAAATTAGTTGTTGAAAAATATTAAGTTGTCTTCACTAACCGATAAAGCACAAGAAATCAGATTTTCGGACCAGCTTGTGAACAGCTCAACAAATTTTGGGACCCTAAACTTAGTCATCCGGTGGCTCCAACAACTTGTAATTATATAAGGTTATCAAATTTATGAAACAAGATTCTCTCACCAGTCATCGTACGTAATCAAGATTTCTCTCGTGTTTGTAGAAGCTTCAGACCTTTTATATTTCCAGAAATGATTCTCACACATAATTTTGCACATATCTTGCACATATATTTTTGTAGAGCCCATATCGGGGTCCCATAAAATGATTCGAACCGCTCATTTTTTTTAAAATATTTTTTGGAGGGTTCCTGTAAAAAATCAACTCCAACGGATATCAGTAAGAGCTTTCTCAGAAATCGTAAGGCGAATCATTCTGTTTCGCCCTACGAATTCTGAGTAAGCCCTTACTGATATCTGTTAGAGCTGATTTTTTACAATAACTCTCCAAAAAATATTTTAAAAAAGATGAACAGTTCGGATCATTTTGGGCTCCTGTTTACCAATTTTTCCCTCAATCGAAATCGACAGAAATTTCGGGAAACAAAGCCAACAACAAAAATAAGGGCGAATGCGGTCATGTCTCTACAAGACGGATCCGTGGTTCCACGCCGTATTTCAAGACTTCACCGGAAGAGAAATGGCAGTCGAGTCAACTGTGAGATTAAGGACGAAATTGAAGACAAATGGAAGAGACTTCCATTAATCTTCAACGATTGATCCATCGCCGTGAGCGACACATCGAAGATCCTAAGTTAAGCTTAGAATATGAAATTCTACTCCTACTCCTAATTATAACCCGAATGGGTTAGTAGTGCCAAAAATTAAGACAAATAAAGATAGACTTTGATTTGTTGGAGAGGAATTACAATGAAGTCGTAAAAGACTATTTATAAAAAACAACAAACGTAGGAAATAACTTCCTAACTTCTCCACTAGTCTTCATTCAATCTTTTGCTTTCACTTGGCAAAATAACTTCCCACTTCCCTTCAAATGTGTAGAAGCATGACAAGTGTCCTTTTAACTTCCACATGTGTAGGAGCAAGCCAAGTGTTCTGCATGCAAATAAAAATAATAAAAGGAATACTAATATTAGTTCTAATATTAATATGAATACTTAATAATAATAAAATATGAAGCATTCTCATAATTGCCACCTTTCAGTCGATCATCGACAGGCGATGAAATATAGTGTAAACAGCTCCACAAAAATATATGTGCAAGGTATGTGCAAAATTATCTGTGCAAATAGCATAGTTGTTATTTCAGTAAGTCTATTGACATAGACTTTTGACAAACAGATCATGCACATATCACGATCTGGCCATTTTCCCTTCATCAAATGAAAATTCGGCCAAAAGTAGAACCGGCTGGACATTTTTCCTTCATCAAATGAAGTAGCTGATTAATCCTGGCCCATCCAAAAATTTGGCCTACTCTTTTATTTATGGGCCTTCCTGGGCCGGCCTTTGACGCATAGCAAATTTAATCCTGAACCCAAAATTGGACATATCCTCTTTGACAAAGTGTCTTTTTATTTGAGCTAAATATATTCTTAACACCACTCATACTCGATGAGATCTTAGCTTCTGTCCCATGCAAGTACGGTGCGGTTCTCTATATATAGAGGATGTGATGCGGTACCATACCCTACGCTTCCGATTTTTTTCCCTGCAAAAACAAATGTTTTCTTTTCCCCCCCACCCTTTTATAAGCCACTGAAAATTTCGGCCTTCCCCACATTATTCTCCCATCCACATCCACCTGGTGGATTCCCTTTCACTTCTCTTCATATGCCATACTAAAAATATGCCTACACGAGCATATATATAGGAGAAGGAAAGTAACTACTCACCTAAAAACAAAAAAAAAACAAAAACAGAAAAAGAGAAGAAGAAAAGTACCTTAATTTCTTCATTCTATCTGTCTATCATAATAAGGAATACCCAGACGAGAAATTTGCATTGAGAAGAAAAAAAATGGCTGCCAAGAAACTAACTGTGATGTTCCTAGCCGCGGCATTCATCGCGATGGCATTCGAGACGACTTCAACCGAAGCGGATTCCAACTGCACTAACCCATGCATGCCGGTGAACAGTGCCACCACTCCCTTGTGTGAGGCTGCTTGCGATCAGTTCTGCAAGAATATTTCAGAATTTCTTCGTACTTATACCCGATCAGTTCTGCAAGAATATTTTAGCTCGCTGTCAGGTCCGTAATTCGAAGACTTTTGAGTCTGCAACATGAATATTTTAGAATTTCTACGTACTTTTGCCCCTTTTCGGTAAATTTGAGAGTGTGTAAATATGCCTCCAGCAAGACTCACACACTAGCTTGGTAAGAGAGCGCGCTGTTGGTGGAAGTCGAATGCATCAGATTTGTTGTTTCAGGATTATATTTTAAATTGTCGTTCAAAAACTCATTTCTTTTAACAACAGACAATTTTTCTCAATTTTTCTTTTTTAACAGCAAAAACAAGATTTCATTAACCTTTGAAGAGTTACAATGATAACCTTTGAAGAGTTACCAGTTATTCTCAATGAAAATAACTTTCGAGATTTCAAGCTATCATATAATTTCGTCTTTCCTTAAGAAAAATCTAACTCTACCCCAGTCCGTTTGGGATGGAAGAACTCAACCCATATTCAATTCGTTCATACAGAATACGAGGTTATTTTCGTATACATGCCTAATCGAATTGACCCATAAATTCTTCCGTCTTTTCTTTGTTTTTCCAGACAGCAAGAACAAGAAGAACTGAATAAGCTAGCTATATAGCTTCGTGAAGCAAAAGAAGAAGGATACAGCAATGGGGAAGATCAAGTAGGAGTACTTTCCATCCATCGGTGGCCTCAATTTGGAGGCTTTGATTTATACTGTCAGCAACGATGGATTTTGTTTTTGTTGTAGATTTATAATTGTAGCTAAATATATATATTATATTACTACTACGTACGTACCTAATAATAATTCCACGAAATTAAGTTGGTGGAGCTGATCATCCCATGTACGTTCTCTGGTTCTTATTGTTCTTCTATAATATAATTACATCGATCTCCTTTATTTTCTCTTCTTGTACTGTAGTAAATTTCATTGTTCTAATTCTTAGTGTGTTTTGAAATTCCTGTTTTACTCTCCGACCAATCACGCAAAATAATAAGAATCAAAGAACAATATGAAGCACACAAGATAAATAAGGAAAACCCTAAATGGATAAAACACACAGGAAAGAATCAAAATACTATTTGAAACATTGTGCGGTTCCAAATGGTTGTAATAAAACAATCGTGACTCTTCACCAATTCACCAAAGACAGATTTGCCAAATTCTCGTTCGCCGGACCAAAGTGCTTGATTGCCGTTGGCTTGAGGGCTGACTTAAATTCTCAAGCCTTCCGATATCATTTTAGAAATCCACCGTATTTGAGTCCCGAGGACTCAAATAGTTGAATATGTGGTGTTGTGCTTTCTCCGGTTGAACCTTCTTGAATGGTAGCTAGGTTGGTGTATCTTTAGCGTGGTTGAGTGACCTGCACACTTAGACACCCGTGTTAGTGCCAAATCCGGATCGTGGGGAGTCCGGGACAGACACTCCGACGGTCAAATAAGAAAGAGGGAAGAGGAGCTTTTTAGGTTATGTTTAGGGTTTCTGGAGTAAGAGTCAATTACCTTTCCCTCCAGGCGGACTCCTCCTTTTATAGGCAAAGGAAATGTGGAGACCAGCCCATGCGTACTCACCACATGCTCGGTGATTGGTTCGTCAATCGTGGCGCCAAATCAGGCCCGCAGTCATAGGCCTGTCACGATCTCCACGATTTGTTCTTGAAATATGGGTAACAGTGCCACGCCACTTGCCACACCTACCCGACTCTTCCTGACTTCCTCTCCAAATCAGGGAGCAGGGGTGACTCGGTGGTTGTCGATTTGCCAATCGAAATAGCCCAACTGTATTTGAACTTTTGTTGAGTTGTTAATTGGTCCGGTGGGACACCGCTGAACCGAAAGATGATTGCCCAACCTGTATTTTGGTCCAAGGTTGCTCCACAGGTGAACGAACCTGGTCCGACAGAACAGGTCTGGCAGAAGCGCATTGAACACTGCACCGCCAGTCCATTCGACCCATGAGTTCACGGGTCTGGCTAATCAACGCAACGCGGCCATCACCCGGGTCTCTCCACCGAGCCATGCCCGCCACAGAATCTAAGATGAAGAAACTTCTTGGAGTTGTAGTTGTATCGTAATGGTCGATAGATCTCATTCATACTCGAAGACCCTGAAAAAGCCTAGCTCGCCTAGAAATATAAATATTTGATACGTTTCAAACTTTTTCAATACCATGCAACCCACAATCAATATATAAACCCAATCAATCACCAGAAGGCAATAAATATAAGAACATCAAGATATACGTGAAAAATCTTAAACGGAAAAAAACCACAGGAATGAATCAAACACTATAAATATTGTGTAATTACAAGTAATCTTACCATACGATTTGAATCCTCACAATCAAGTCTAAGACCTACTTGTTGAATCCACGTTCACCACACCCAGTGCTTGACCGTCGCTGCATTGAATCCACAAGCCTTCCGTTTGCCTCCCGGAAATCTACTGAAAAATCCACTTAAGGACTTTAACTTGCCTAGGAATCCTCCTTAGGGCTTTTCTCAAATAAATTGAAGAAGATACTGAAACCTCTTGAAGATATCTTGTATGCTTAATGATCCATTGATCCCATTTTACTCCAAGATACACAAGCAAAAACCCTCCTTTTTAATATTCCATTTGTCTGCCCAATTGATATGGAGTTTCTGTATTTATTCGGTCAAAAAATGAGATATGGAGTGGCTGTATATATTTGGTGAATGGCAAACCCTAACAGCCTTTCTTTTTCCCTTGATTTGCTTCACCTTGATTTCCTTGATTTGGTTCCACTTTGTTTTCAAAAACTCAACCTCTCAGTTACAAAAAATATGATTTTCTTTCACTTTCTAAACAGACACTCTGAAAATAAATAAAAAATAATTTACAACTCGATAAATTGGGATACAATTATATGTGTATTTTGTAGTGGAATTTGCCAATACAAAAAAATCGTGGCCTATGGTCCTAACAAACCCAAATTACCAAAGCACCCCGTCAATGTTTTCTGAGCTTCAAACGAAATTTGGGACGCGTGGCTGCAGTATGTGCTGTCGTTTTCCAAACCCTAATAGATCATTATTTACAGGTTGCTAAAAACTGCCCATTGCTCGAGTGCATTGAAAGTTGCTCGAGCACTTTTCTGCAAATTTGCAAACTGCGTGGAATCACATCAAGCACTCAATACAATGACACATTATTTGCCTTCCACATTCTAAATAGACACTTTAAAAATAAAGTAAAAAAATAAATTACAACTCGATCGATAAATGAGAATACAAACGTACAAATGTGTGTTTTGGTATGAAATTGCCAACCAAGACAGAGCTCAGCTTATGGAGCTTACAAGGTGATTGTGTACGTAGTATTTGAGGAACATGAGACTATATGTACCCAATAATTAGTCAAGGCAAAGCCTCCATTTTAAAAATAAAAACAAAAAACGATTTCAATTCATCCAAAATTAATCACAGAATCTAATGGTCTCTCCTCACAAATTTAATTAGGGTAAAAAAGAAAAGTGATTTCTAATCTATTTTTATTTTTATTTTCCATCGGCTAATTGTGTGATTTCTAGTAAAATTGTATGATTTTTGGGTCCAAATTCTCCCCGTTGTACAATAGTGGTAATAAATTCTGATATTTTGTGTTGTGCCGATAGATTTGTAACTAATAAATATTTGTAGTCTTTGTAATCACTTTCAAAGATTAATAAAAAAAATTTGCTGTTAAAAAAAAACCCAGATAGATGTGTGCTAATTTTCATTGTAAGGTCTAATTATAACTTCAAACTTTATATATTTCATAATTTTTAAAGCTTCTATTCACACAACTAACTTGCAACATAGGTATTGATATACATATATTTCCACATATATATAAATGGAAAAACCCCATGTTGGTAGGTGAACCCCTTTCAATATTAGTAACACTAAATTGTTGAAGAAATTAAGCTGTTTCACTTTGAAATTTATATATAGTCATGCCCATGCATCTCTCTACTAATGACAACGGTTATTTTCCTATTCATTCTTCATTTCTCTCATCTCAAATGCTTTAATACAGTCGCGGCGCCACAGCTTGACCATAGTGGTCACATGACCACCCCAAACAATTTATTTTTGTTATAAAATACATATAGAAATTTTAAGATAACACATGCTTTAAAGCAATTTGAACATCCAGTTCATACATTAATGAACACCTAGTTCACAAAATTTTGAACACCCAATCCATATGTCAATTATCACTAATCAATGGTATAATTATGGCTCTTTATGCTCTTTATTTGAGACTGTTTATGTATATTTTGACCCTATTTTTTAGTATATAAACAGTCTACAAAAATGAAGTTCTCCAATTTTTAATCCATTTGAACCGGTGCGAAAATTTTATTTTTCTGATCATTTTATCCTAAAGAGTCATAATTAGTATTTGTCTCTAGGGCTCTCTTTATTTAATTATGAGAGCTCTAGAGACAAATATTAATTATGACTCTATAGAATAAAATGATTATAAAAACAAAATCTTCACACCGGTTCAAATGAATTGAAAATTGGAGTACTTAATTTTTTAACCATATTTTTTAATATATATAACAGTGTTTGTCTCTTTTACTTTTTAATTTCAGTCCATATTGCCTTAAAAATAATTAGTCTCCTGATTTTTTTTTTTTAAAATGCCGAATTGCTCGGCGGCGCCTAGATGGGCTTGGTGCTTAGTGGTGGGTCACCGCCCAACTAACGACAAGCGCCATTTAAAATACTGGGTAGTATATTGTAAGTTTTCTTTTTTTGAATACCTTCTCAAGAAATCCTTGAACCACCACTGCTTTAATATTAATTAATTGTACGTAAACAACTGGGGTTTTATTTTCCAAAAGAGAACCAGCTGAGTGAAGAAGAGAAACCAAAACCAAAATGGTTGCTAAGAAATTCAATATTCTCTGGCTCTTGGCTACGGTGTTGCTTATCATGGAACTTGCAATCGCATGCGACGCGCTTTCAGATTGCGCTAAAAGGTTGCATGCCCGAATGTCTGAGAGTGGCCGGCACTAGCGTTCCTCAGCGCGGGGATGCTTGCGAACTGGTCCGCAATACGCAAGGTAAAGAGCCTCCTCGTATAGGATGGTGGTCCTAGCTAGATGGTGACGAGTTTTGGCAACTCTCGACTCTTACACAATCACAATGACAACAATAACAAACTAAGTGTTCTATACCAGTTGGAAACGAAATTAACACAATTATAGTTGTAACTATTGGTTGAAAATTTGAATACGTGAAGAATTCACATATCAACGCCCGACGTGTTAATTTACACACGGAATCAGGGTTCTGAGGTCCTGCTTTGCCATGAGGCACACAGGTTGTTGTACGCGCCCGGTCTAGTTTTGAGCCTCCCAAACCGTTATCCAATCCGTTCAATTCGAAAATATTAACCGCTAACAACCAAAGTCCATCGGTGACTTTGTAACTCGGTGAGCAAAATATATGTACTGTCAAAAAAATCATGCTTCGTTCGGTTATTGAGCTATGATCGACTTATTTTGTTATATGAGGTAATTGTTCTGCACAATCGAGCTCTATGGATTGAGGCGTGAATGATTCAGATCATATTTAGCCGCTTGGGATATCAGTCCTTCTATGGGCACAGTTGGGGCGCCCAGGGTGAATTTACACACATTATACTTGTATACCACAAAAAAAATCAGATGTTCGGACCAGTTTGCGCATAGCTCGATTAATTTCGGGCCCTAAACTTAGTCCTCTGATGGTCTCAAAGTTTGAAATGTTTGACCTCTATTAGATTCGAACATGTGACTTCTTCACGAAGAACAACTGCTTGTAATTAAGGTTATCAAATTTATGAATCAAGATCCTCTCACCAGTACTCATCGTACGTAATCAAGATTCTCTCTTGAGAAAAACTTTTTTACAGAGCAACCTATGAATAAAGCTTACGGCACACAATTGCGCGCACGTCCAAAAGTGTTTTAGACGGTTCAGATGTTAAAAAAAACTATTCGCTAGCGAATAATTTTTTAAAAATCCGAATCATTGATTGCCGAAACGTACGATTGAAATTGTGCAGAGTCGTGAATATCCGTACATGGTGGATAAGTTTCTCTCTTCTCTCTTATGTCTACGGATGCTTTCGACCTTTTATATTTTTCTTTGGTTCTCCTTCTTCATTGGCACAAGCTCCTTTGGAAACCTCAAAATTTGTCACCACATAATTGTCCTCCAATCCACAACAAAGAAGCAAATATATAGATCGATATACACCAAAACCAAATACACGAACCCCCTATATGTATAACAAAGAAGCACCTTCATTTCTGCATTCTATCCAGGCCTCCATACAGGAATTCTCAAAACAGCAAAATCGTAGAGAGAGAGAGAGAGAGAGAGAGAGAATGGGTGACAAAAAAGTAACTGCGATGCTGCTGGCTGTGGCTCTCATGGTGTTGGCTTTCGGGGGAACGACGATAACAACCGAAGCCTATTCTGATTGCGTTAACAATTGTATGCCCACTTGTTTGCAACAAGTGAAGATCAGTGCAAGCACTCACGCATGCGAGCTTGCTTGCCAACAATTCTGTGATACTCAAGGCTAAGAATGAGATAATTTAGCGATCGATCGAGGTCAAAATTCTGACGCAAAACAATTTTTTTATTTTTTTGCAATAGATTAATTGCCTAGGTAAATTTTTATATATTATTAATATTTTTTAATATTCGTTTTTTTTTTTTTTTTTACCATGAAAGAAGAATAATATGTTTGCTAAGATAGAGGGGGACCGTCAGCATATTTGATAGTGGGCTCAAACATGGATTTGAGCCCACGACTCAAGGACAAGCTCCAATCCATATTTGGGTCAAGAGTTTAGTGGGCTCAAAAACTATAATTGGTTTCAATTAATTTTTTATTTAATAGTTAAAAGAAATAATTACATTAAGAGGCTAATCAAAGAGTGTTATGCAAAATTTTATGTGATTTTTATTTATAACTGACCCATAAAATTTTTCATGCATCAAAACTGATGCATCGTAATCTCATTTGTAATGCTCTCAATTCATGAGGTATAGGAGGTTTTTGTGGGTCAAAATTTCAAACTTTGGTTCCAAAACATAAAATGTCCCGGTGAGAAATCAAAGTGAGTGAGATCAAGTGACCCCAGTGCATATATCTCAACGGCGAGGTGTTAGTTTTCTCAACAATTCTTTTTTTGAGATTTTGTGAAAATCAATATCTTTTTTTCCCTAAAAGTGGGGGGATGAAACTGGCACATCAGGTGCCACTGATCCATACTTGACCCAATATTGCCACCGTCTTTTCAAATTGCGCATAAATTTTCGTATGTCTTTCTAATCATTATTGGAATTTTTCTTTTTTATTTATTTCTTAATTTTTCACAGGCAATAGCAAAAATTGGTGATGGCCTCGTCAAGAAATAAAGCAAGAGACTGGATGGGAGATCAAGTAGGAGTACTATCAGTGGCCTCATTTTCGAGGCTTTGATTCATATAATCAAAACTTTTGGATTTTTTTTTTGTAGTTAATATTATGTAATCAGATAATAATTCCACCAAAGTTGGTGGAGATCCCCTGATATTCTCTAATTATCAAATTTTCTTATAATATTCTTCTTTTATCTTTTTTCTGTTGGCTGTTGGAAAAGGATATGTTGTTCTGAACTGAACACTATCATTGTTGTGCCTTCTGGTCTTGTTTTGTTTATGCTTTTGATATGTATAGCCAAATTTTGGCTATTGAAGAGGTATGTCTTCAAGTCACATAATTCGCGTGCATGAGCGGGAGTGCGAGCGTCAAAACGTTTTTAAAATACATTTCAACCAACTAAAAACTTGTGAGAGTAAGAATCAAGAGTACGAGTATTGTGCGAGAAAGAACATAGGACTGTGTTCATTTTGGGTCTGATCTCAAAACCCAACCCCTCCCTCAGCGCATTGTCCCGAATGAATTTTCTCTTTCTATCTATCTCCACTCATTATCCCAAAAATCTCCCTCAAAATTCCAACCAATATATCATTACCCAAAAAAAACCTCCTTCAAAATAAAGTCATCGACCCAACGCCCTCTTTTAAGCATTGGTAGAGCCCATAGAAGACCAAAAATAGGACACCTATAGGATCAGAGTGAATAATCATGCTTATTAAGAGTTGAGATTACTTAAATAATGGAAGATCGTAAAGAAATTATTGTTATTTTCTTTAAGGATTTTTTAAATGTTGTTTATGTGTTTATTGACAGAAGACCATTCCTTGATTAGTTCTGTTGAGTTTTGGTTTGATTATTGAAAACTCTAAATGGGCATGCACCATTCTTTTATCATTAATTTAAAAACAATTATCTTTGTGTATGATAATTACCTTTTATTAGAAAAACACAAAGCTACAAACAATAGCTTAGGGGCATGCATACCTTCCGCTGTGTAGGCACTTGCGCAATCTTGACTGATTATAGCATTAATTAACACATAACAATACTTAATTCCCCCATCGATCTCAAAATTAGTGTTAGCATGGTGGTTTTAGCCTGAGATTTTGAAATTTGCTCCTACAATTTCAGGTTCAATTCTCAAAGTGTTAGCATGGTGGTTTTAGTTTGAGATTTTGAGGTCATCTGGCCAGTATGAAATAATTGTGAGAGGAGCTTTACAGATTAGTTTGAGATGCATGCAAGCTGGCCAAAACACTCTGCATTACGAAAGAAAATATTATATATGTGATCCCCACATGTACGCACTTATTTTTTTGGACAATATAGGAGGTATCTCCACACATTAACGGGATGAGACTAATCCATCTACGGCCGGCCGCAGGAAATCAACACTCACAAAAAATAATTAGAAGCAAGTAGGAGGGAAACCACTCGACGCGCCTATGAGTCTACAGACGTGAAAAACGGACGAGCTGAAAATCGGGTTGATGACGTGGTATATACTTCCGTTCAAAAAGTAAATTGCTTTTCCCACCCCCCCTGACACCACACCCCTCCCGGTCCCACGCCCTTTTTCCGCTTTTACCCTCCCTCAGCCCTTTTAATTACCTCTCTCCGCCATTTTAATTACCTCTCTCCGCCATTTTAATTGGCCTGGGCTCTGATAGTCCCTAAACGGCAACGTTTGGGTTAAAAAAAATTCTCACCATCAATTTGCAATCCTATGGAGCAGAAACGTAATTATGAGAGCCTTAGAGACAAAATTTGATTATGTCTCTTTAGAATAATATGATCAAAATAAAAAGATCTTCACACCCATTCAAACGCATTAAAAATTGAAGTATTTAATTTTTTAACCATATTTTTTAATATATAAAGGGTAAAAAAAATTAAGTGCTCAAATTTTCACTCCGTTTGAATCGGTGCAAAGATTTTGTTATTCTGATTATATTGACAAGATTTTTGCACCGATTCAAACGGAGTGAAAATTTAAGCACTTAATTTTTTAGACCGTTTATATATATTAAAAAATATGGTTAAAAAATTAAATGCTTCAATTTTTAATGCGTTTGAACGGGTGTGAAGATTTTTTTATTCTAATCATATTATTTTAATTTATTTCTTTATTTAATTACTCATATCTTTTCAAGGTCTTTCAACAAAACATCCTAAGACTTATTTTTTAGTTCTAAGACTCTCTTAGGATGTCCATTGAAAGGCTTTAGAATCAAAAATTTATTACGACCATTTAAGATGAAATGATCAGAAAAATAACAACTTTGCACCGGTTCAAACGGATTGAAAATTGGAACACTTATTTTTGTAACTATATTTTTTAATCTATAAAGGAGAAAAAAAATAGTCGAATAAACATGATCAATTGAAACACTTTTTTTTTCTCTCTCAATTACTTTAAAAAATCTAGAATTAGACTTGAACCTATTGTGTAAGAAAGAAAGAACAAATTTTTTAAATGTATGAAATAATAGTTTGATTAGTAACATGGATTGAAAATTGAAACATTTATTTTTTACACCGTTTATATATTAAAAAATAGTTAAAAAAATAAGTGTATTAAAAAATTTACTACGACCATTTAGGATGAAATATTTGGAAATTGAAACACTTATTTTCGTAACTATATTTTTTAATCTATAAAGGACAAAAAAAGAAAAATAAAACAGTCGTATAAACATGATCAATTGAAACACTTTTTTTTTTCATAATTACTTTATAAAGCCTAGAGTTAGACTTGAACCTATTATTAAAGAGAAAAAAAAATTCAAACTAGAAAGAAAGAAAAAGAAATAAAATGAAAAAAAAAATCAAACTGGAAAAGGAAAAAAAAGAAAGAAAGAAAGAAACTGTAAAGAAAGAAAAGAGAGAGAGAGAGAGAGAGAGAGAGAGAGAGAGACGGGGGTAATTCGGGAAAAGGGGAGGTGGGGGCAGGGGGGGTGTGTGTCAGGGGAGGGGGGAATAGCAGCTCTCGTTCAAAAAACGTGGTACATACTCTAGCTAGCTAAATAGTAAATTACACTAACTTTCCCTGAGGTTACACTCATAATAGCAATAACCTCCTCTTAGGTTTCTAAAATAACAAAGACCTCCCATGTCAGACTAGTCACATAGACACCGTTAACGGGAAGGTTTCATTTATTTTTTGGCCGCATGACTTATTCCATACTTTATATGAAGTCATAAAGGAAACTAGAAAAATATAGAATTGAACCGAACTTGAAAAACAAATAGATAAGACAATACTAAGAAAAAAAACTCAGGTATTTCAAATTTTTTGCATCTTTAGTAAGCATTTTTTTTTTTGCTTTTAGTCGTAATTTTTATATTTTAGACTCCTCATATTGAGACAAATAATTAATCTAGAAAATCAACAGGGATTTACAAAATTCAAAAACGATGAACAAGAGTACAGAAAAAATTGTAGGCCAAAATGGTCGGAATGAAGTCAGGGCTAAAAAGATTATTTACACTAGTTCAAAGAATTACTCTTAACAAAGTGAAAATTTGAGTAGACATCCAAATATGCGTACATATATATATGCAAAATGTATTACATGATAAAGGGACAAGTGAAAAACCTCTAATCGAGATTTAATTTTTAATGAAATTTAAGATTTGATAGTATAAAAGAGGGGAGAAGAAAATTAGGGTGGGTGATAGTTTTTTTCTTCCTATTATGCAAAATAATTGTGCAAGGTGGTCAATGGTGGTGAGAGTGCTATAGTGGTGCGCTTGGGGGAGGATGATGAATCTGATGATGATAGCTGAAGCTTCTTGAGAGTGGAGAATTGAGGATTGATTTGTTATATAGGCAGTGCATAATTGAGTTCATGATCATTTTCACTCCGATCGATCCTTATAATATAGACATATAAAAAGTTCAAGTTCAAGTCATCAAATGAGAGCAAAAGGAGCATTAACTAATTTTTCTGACAGAGCTGATCATTTTCAATTTGTTGGGTCACAAGTCACCAACGGATGGGTGAAACTGTAACCAAAAAGTAAAGCAAAGCGCGGTTAGTGTCATTTCTAGAACCCGAGGGAGGTCTTTGTTATTGTTAGAAACATTAAGTGAGATCAGTGTAATTTACTCTTAGTTAAGTGGAAATTAGCTCAGCTTAACTGTTGACGAACAATATTCCTTGTTAATGATTCATCATCACCACCCAGAAGGTATATACTATATAATCTGCAAACTTTAGAATTTAATTCTGTACATATTATTCTTTTATCAGATATATATTTGTTTGATTACACTCTTCTGTAATATAAGTCCAAGTACAGAGAATCTATATGTATAATCCGGTAGATGCATATGTAAAATATTGGTACTGAGGTGGTAATGAATTATTTTATAAACAAGAGATGACAGCAATCTGATACTATTTTTGGAGACGTTTTTTGGGTGTCGAAGGGGTACCAAGTAGACAAATACCCTACTAGCACCTAAAAATTTCTGCTGTTTCTTTAGTTTAGTCTAGATTGTGTAGAAAAGAGAGAGAAGATTCGTCGATTTTCACCCTCGATCTATATTCACGTATTCCTCATCTTCTTCTCTCTCTTGGCCCATGCTCGCTTCCTAGTAACAAATACAATAAATATGGTTTCGAAATGGATATTGATATTCGTTCTCTACTTTTTATTGATATCGCTTCAATTTTAACGTAAAATTACTAGTAGCTTCTCATGAATAAAGTGGAACGCCATCAATAAAAAATAGAGCGTGCATATCAATTTCCTTTCGCAATTGGTGCTATTTTAAATTTGGTCTAGGCAACGTGTTATTCTCAATACTTCTCGATGAGCCGAACTAATAACGAGTTTTATAAAAAAAGCAAACAATTAGTCCAAAAAGAAAAGGAACCAAACACCGTCATGTGTACATTGTGTAGTGTACATTTTCCCTCTATTTTTGCCTTTTTACTTTCTTAAAAAAAAACCCTCAAAAATTACATGAATGTGGGTATACCAAGTATTTATGTACAGTCAAAAGGTCGAAAAATAAGTCAACGGTCTGAAGGCAAAAGGAAAAAACAAAACTGGGAGATTTCGGCGAACGACGGCGTCACCTCGGCACCAGCGTGACGGTAAAATCCGTCGGCACGCCCATCTTCTCCGCCCAATCCTTGGACTCCAAATACAACTTGGACACCCGCCCCGCCACCCACGTCATATCGGGTCTCCTCTCCGGATCCTCCTCCACGCATTCCAACCCGACCCGCAACACCCTCCCCGCCACCTCCACCGGGTACGAATCCTTCAACCTCTTGTCCACCCACCACCTAACCCTCCCCTCCCCCTCCGCCGCCTCCCTCGCCGTCTCGATCACCGACACCCTCCTGTACCCCCCTCCCTCCTCGTCCACCTCGTACTTCAACGCCTCCTTCCCCGACAACAGCTCCAGTATCACCACCCCCAGCGCATACACGTCTGTCTTCTGCGTCGGAACGCCGTTCGCCTGGAACTCCGGCGCCATGTACCCCCTCGTCCCTTCAAATTTCATCACCCTGCTATCATACCTCCGATACCCACCCGATTGCTCTTCCTCCTCCCTGTGTATCTCCCCGCAAAGCTCGGCCGTTCCCACGTGGCAGATTTTAGCGTTTAGAGAAGGCTCGGACACGATGATGCTCGAGCTCTTGATGTGGTTGTGGATGAAATTGGAGTTGGATCCGGTGCTGTGGTGGATGTAGTCGAGGCCGTGGGCGATGTCCGTCGCGATCTGGATCCTGGACATCCAGTTCGAGAGGACGGTGAAGTTGGGGTTTTTAGGGTTTCGGATGCAGTCGGCGAGGCTGGCGCCGTGCACATAGTCGTAGACGAGGTAGATGTAGTTTCCGGAGACGGAGGCGCCGCGGAGCTTGATCAAACTCGAGTGGTGGCTCTTGCAGATCAGCGACAGCCGGTCGCGGAGCTCCTGGGCGTGGATTTGCCTCCGGAACTTCCGCTGGAACACAACGACGTCGTTCCCGCGTACCGCGCAGCGCCACGACGCAGACGAAGAAGAGGAAGAGAATTTCTTCGCGAGTAAGTTGTTGGTGGCGGCCCGGATCTCGGAGAACTCGTAGACGTGGGCGGTCTCGGGGAGTTGTTCGCGGAGGCTGGAGAGGGAATTTACGCTGGAGGCGGACGATTTCCACGAGTCCTTCAAATTGAAGCTCCAGTCGTTGGTGGTGTCGTTGTTGGCGCCGGTGGCTGCCAGGTCGAGGGAGGCTTTCCGCGACGATTCGGACTTCCCGGAGTGTTTCCTCGACGGCTGATTCGACGATGTCGTTTCGATCGAGCTCTGGGGCTTCTCCTCCTCCTTGGTATTGCTGCGCTTCGGCATACACATGGAGAAGAGTCTCATAGTTGAATTGACATAAAGAATGAGGGATTTGGGGGGAAACTCGATTGTCTTCTGGTTTTCTTGTACGTTCGTCTAGGATTTGGGGGGGGGGGGACGAGGAATCAGAGTCAGACAGAGGATTGGGAGAAGGAAGGTAGCCCAGGGCAGGGGTCTCTTTTAACGAAAATGTTCGTTTGATCGTTTGGTAAACGTAGGCAGACATCAGAGACTACGGCTCCGTTCCAGAACACCTTCTTAAAAAATAAGTACTTATTTTACATTTTCAAATTCAAAAATAATATAAATAAAAAATAATTTTTTAATTTTTTTTTTCACCGTATAAAAGATCTCAATGAGATCTATCAAACGAGATCCATATTGATAGAAAAATTATTTACGTAAATACATAATTTTTAAGCTTAAAATTGCCTTCTTAAAAAATAAGTATTTATTTCCGTTTCCGGAACGGGGCCTACTTGTTTTAAAGAGGAAGAGGAGGCCGACCCTCCCTGGACCGTCGATTCAATTTATAATGTTTTTTTATGATTTTGGTAATTTTGTATTATATAATAAAATTTTAATTTATTAAATAATATTTGTATTGTATATTTTGCAAAATCTACATTGAAAAAATATAGGTAGTTGACATAAAAGAAACTAAAGGAATAATAGAAAAATAAAATGGGACGGAGAGAGTATGTATTTTAAGACAAGTGAATGTTGGTTTAGCATGATATTTTCTTTGTTTCAAAACATATGAAATCCGAGATGGTGTTGATTGAAAATGAATCAGCGTGATTGTTGTCGACGAAAATGTAAAAAATAAAGGGTCTCGAGTGTTATGCTGTCAGAGTGAACCAAAAAATATGATAAACATACATTCACCCGTACATCCATTATGGTTACAATTGTTCAGATGGTCCTGGTGAATCTTATTTTAATTTGTGACGAAGGAGTGAGAATAAAAATATAGTTATTGCAAAAAAAGAAAAGAAAAAGAACATATAGTTTGATGTGTACTCAGAACATACATCTCCGATGAATTCTCACAATACTGATCAACTAATGTTGGAATTGATCACTCCGTTGAGCCAAATTTTATTATGTGGTGGGACAAATTATTTTAACAACTTTTTTTTATTATTCCTTTTAAAAATTGAGAAAACAACTTTAGATTAATGGGTCAGTTTGGCTAACTCATTTAGAAATGCCTTTTGCACTTTAAACTAGTTTACTTTGTAGCCAACCTCCAATGAGTGACTTTGTAGTATGATTGGAAGATGCTCTTTAGTACTTTTCCTTAAAATGTTTGAAGTTCCAGCAGGCTTTTTGTACCACGGATTTAGGATGATGAGTTTGGAACTTATAGGGCGTGTTTGTCTAACGAAACTAATAGTGAATATACATACACACACACACACACCACGGATCAAGAGAGGGATCTCTCACTTTGTTAAAATGCGGGACTTTCATTTTCCAATCAAATTTTGAAAATCCGAACCGTTCAATGTGTGCAGAACGTGATTTTAAGGGTCTTCGCGAGAAATCAGCAAAAAAAATGACCGGGAAGGGCTTCATCCGAGCAGTTTTTTTTGAAATGTTCAATGAAAACTGCTCGGATGAAGCCCTTCCCAGTCATTTTTTTTGCTGATTTTTTGCGAAAACCCTTAAAATCACGTTCTGATCACTTTGAGCGGCTCGGATCATCGAAATTCAATCGGGAAGGGGAGTCCAGCATTTTAATAAAATGCGGGATCCCTCACCGAAACCTAACTGTATATATATATATATATATATATATATATATATATATAAAAGATCCTGTAGAATATGCAATTTTAGCGGATCAAGTAGTGATGAGATCAATAGTACCTCGCTTCCGATGGTTGTACATTAGAAATCACGAAAGAGTGTCTATTTGAACCAAGGGGTTG
Organism: Rhododendron vialii; assembly: GCF_030253575.1. NCBI lineage: Eukaryota > Viridiplantae > Streptophyta > Magnoliopsida > Ericales > Ericaceae > Rhododendron > Rhododendron vialii. Next base: position 34,382,045 of record NC_080565.1, on the reverse strand, counting down.
TTCTGGTCAACAAGACTTGATATTTGATCTCTCAGGTTCGAAATCTCTCATGTGCTATCAATTTCTTTGTATTCGGTTCATATGGAGCTTTACTCTGGCTTTAGTTGGTGCTCCCTCTAGTGGACAGTAGAGTTATAAAAAAGAGTGTCTATTTAATTTAACACAGCAAACATAAGCTTTAATCCCATTTTCCTATCACATTAAAAAAAAATTAATTAATTTAACTAATAAGTGCACGTGTTATCAAACCAAATTCCATTATTGCCACACCATACCAAAACGGCATCCATAGTTTGGTAGATGACAACTAGCATTATAAAATTGAACATATTGTTGACGTTTGTTTGACAATCACTAAAATAATTGGTCTAATCATATGATAAAAGACTCCAATCATCATATTATAATAACTTCAAAAAGATCAACCAATGGTGCCGGTCAAATCTCCCTAACTCGGGATGAAAATTATAACTGCCTTATCATACATCCAGCCCAAATGCGATAAACATGCACTTGCTTTTACTTCTAGGTTTTTCAAGGATGATGGCACTTTCGTCCAATTTGACCGGTTAGATAACGCCCAAAATGGTGGTTTGGTTGGGTGTCAATATTTTTCTACACCCCTTAATCCCTCTTTTCACATTTTGATTGAATGTGGAATTTCATTCCTCAAAATTTTCAATTTTGACAAAAAAGAATGACAAGAAAATAGAGGAGGAGAATATGCTTGTCATTAGGGTTTGCATTGGAACTACTGGGTTGGAAGCACTAGTCACACAAATGGGTACGTTGACTTGGAGAGATTATGGGGTGCCCCGAGAGCATTTGAGCAATATTTTGCTCTAAAATTTTCTTTTTCATGACTACCCATTGATTTGAATCTATATATTCTCTGGTAGAACATTCATCAATGTATGATTGGTAAGACACTTTAGTAATGTTTCAAGGGTACTGAGAAATTTTGCATTGACTTAACTACGACAGAGCGTTTGTAGGACTTGGAGACCCTGCCAAGCAGGGGTGCTTGGCAGGGGTGCCGAGCACATCTCTGCCGTCCAAAATTATTTTGGACGGCCCAGATGTAAAAGTACAGAACAGATTTTTAAAAAAAGGAAAGGAAAAGGAAAAAGATGTTTCAATCCGGGCCGTTGATTCCGAAATGAACGGCCGGATTGACCACTCGACAGGGTCCCCGGGTCCGCGTTTGCGAGTGGAACAAGATTGTGAAAACGACCCGAAATTTTTACCGTAAATTCTAAGATTCTCGATGATAACAATGTGGTAGTGACATTTATATAACTCAAGTCATCACGAGAAATTCTATTGTTTCATAAAATAACCAGAAAAATAATTTTGGTGTAATGCCCGCAATGCCGTCATATAACGAAGGTTCAATATATACGATGGAGCAGCATAGTAAATAATAAACGAATAACTAATTCTTGGACCTCTATTGCATTCAGATCGCGCTTCATGGTATTGAGTTACTTGGCGGTCTTGGGGCACCACGTGGCGGAACTACGAGATCAATAAATAATTACTCAATAATATTTAGAGAACGAAGCTCTTGTCTCGCTTAGAAGGCCATTTACCATCGATCAATAATCTAGTTTGGTCGAATAGAATGAAATCTATATTATAAAATAGAGCGATTTTTGTCTACACATATAAATATGAGCACATCTACAGCCGTTAATCGCCTTCAAACTAAGATCGCAGTCGTTCGATTAAGAAAATGTTTCCTTAAGTTATACATTTGACATACTGTTGTGGCACTTTCCTTTCCAATTTATTCCCTTTTGTTTTTTTTTTTTTTCATTTTAAGTTGATATTATTTCAAGAGGATTAATAATTAACCTATAAATTATTACTTTTTTTTTAAATTTCTTCTCTCTACATTGGCATGAACTTTTTAAAGTGAGGCAGAGAGTGAATAGGGTTAACTTATTTAAGCTTGAGACTTTATTTTGTTTGAATGTGCTTTTAAGCGCGTGCATCCACCGGTAGGTTACACATTCGGCATTAATTTTAAGTTGAAAATGTTAACATTTTTTCAACTGCTAGCCCATCAAGAGAACTATAACTAAATTAACAAATTCAGGGATAGAAAATTATCAATATCTGCTTTAATTTGAGGATTGATTGACCCCAGAGCTCTCCTATGAAAGTGTACAGTGGTGACCCAGTTAAGGTAACCCAGTTGGTTGGTTGAAAATTCAAATTAAAAAAAGCGAAGAATGGAGAAGTTGGTGGTATGTAAGTAATTTAATAGTACTTAATTAAAAAATGGTCTTCCATAATTTTCTATAATATCATCTCAAACCAACTTACCCAAAATAGTCCATTACCACCAAATGGACCGGTTTTATTTGGTTGAGAGTTTAGTTTAGTTTAATTTTGATAGTGGGTGGAGAGAGAAATAAAATAATGATTGAAGAGAGAGATAATAATTAAAGAGAGATGAGAAAGTAATAATTGAAGAAAAAAATAAAGTAATAATTAAAAAATTAAATTAAAACTAAACTAAAATGTGAACCAAACACTATCTCGTCAAGTGTCCCTAAGCCGTCGTGCCCGAGTCCATTTTTCGCTACAACTGTTTGCTGTCGCTGATGTATATCGCTGTGATTAAAAAAGAAGAAAAAAAAAGGTTGGGGAGGTAATCCACACAACCCCTTCTCCTTTTTCTTCTACCAAACACAGCTAAAAGTCACGGCTCTCTCCCTCTCTCTCTGTGTCCCGAGAGGTCCGTGAATTGTGGAGTATACCAACTCGTATACAAATTGGATACACCCACCGCACCACCCGCCACGTGGCGGTGCGCCCCACAGTTTCAGAAAAAGAAGCAGAAATCGTAAAAAAAAAAAGCCCCAGTTCAAGCGTTCTTCTGGTTCCCAAGGAGAGAGAGAGGACGGCCGCCACCGACGATCCCCATCACCAACTCCAACCAGCACGTCAGCGGCTCCACCTCGCGAGAATCGCCAAAACCGTACACGCACGGTCAAATCGCCAAGGTCTGTTCTCTCTCTCTCTCTTTCTGAACTTTTCGATTTGCCCTACATTCTCCATCTCGGAACCCCCCAAAAATTAGGGTTCCAATTAGGGAAATTGCAGATTTTTGTGTGTTCATGAGACCTTTCACTTTTGGAACTATTTGTATGCTCCCATAAAGATGCATCCACAAGATTGGCTATATTACGGTCATTGCTAACAATTGAGGGTAATCTGTGAGGGGTTTTCATTTACAATTTGTGGCGTCATATGCAAGCTCTCCCAACACCCTGTTCATGGAGAGCCTTTTCTGCTGTTGCCGATTTCTGTTTTTTTTTTTTTTTAAACGATTTCTGTTCTTTTTTTTATTATTATTAAAAACGGTGGGGCCCACTGCCATGCGGTGGGGTACCGTGTGTCATACTGGCTCTGTTCTAGTTCTAGCATAGCAAGTAGCAAACTAGCAACTATAAAATCAATTTTAATTTATAAAAATTTGATATGGAACTAGAAGAATCCCAATTAACAAAGAAACCCATGAGTAATGTTTCACCTTTCCCCCTTCAGGTGTTGAATTCATTGCCTTCCCGATTGAATTTCAAGAGGATAGTTGGCGTAAGTTCTTGGCACAATCAAAGATGTCATTGGATTCATTATCTCTTACTTATCAGTTGAGTTGTAAAAGGTACGGAGTAATTCTCTCTCTCCCACTCTCTCTCTCTCTACACACACAGAGGCATAGGCAAACTCCTTTATGTGGTGAAATCCCTTGTAGTGCATTAATCGGGCTTTGAATAGAATTTGTCATGATTAAAAAAAAGAGTACCCTTTCATCCCGTTCTTGAATCTTGGGTTATATTTGCTTTATTCAGTGTTGGGCCTGAAGGTGTTATCAATTGTACACTCATTAAACCTGGATACCCCCAAAACCTCAAGCTCAAACAAAATATCCACCGAGCTTTGTCTCGTCTTTGGTTGTTTTTGTTCTTTTGTTTTGGGTAGCTCGGAGCCTACTCTAGGCACTAGGCAGGGCCATGTTGGGCGGTAAAACTGAACTTGAACCGGTAACAGCCTTGAACCACTAGTGTAACCCACTCAAAAGGCTTCCAAAACGCTTAATTCCAAGCTACTAGTAGTAGTCCACACGATTTATTATATAACCAAGATTACCCTTGTAGACTTATGATGTGGAACATGGTGTTACAGCTAGGCTTCCCTGACAGGTCACCATGCTTTCTTGTATGTGCTATGACATGAATTCACTTGTTTTATCTTGCCAAGTGTCTATTGTCAACGTTCTGAGTGTTATTTGCTCAGTCAAAAGTCTGTAACGAGTGAAACTGGAAGAAGCCCTAAATGCATACTGCCCAGACTTGTGAAATTACAGAAATATCCCACTAAAAGCAGAAGTTCATCAACGACATGTTTGGCCACTAGGAATGGTGGGTTTAACCAGCAGTCTCATGGGATTGGCAACAGAGATGGTGTAATCATTGTTGACCATGGGTCGCGTCGAAAGGAATCCAACCTTATGCTAGGTGTGCTAAACTAGTCCCTTCTGACATTTTGACTATATTCTAACAATTCAGTTGTTTGATCGCTTAAGTATTCAGTATTCTATATGTCAGAAGAATTTTATGTATCAAAAATTTTCATTTCAGATGAGTTTGTGGCGATGTTTAGAGAAAAAACGGGTTACCCAATCATAGAGCCTGCTCATATGGTAATTGATTCTCTAATACTAAGTTCATGTTATGGGAACGTTTTGTGATTTGGAGATCTTTTTTGGAGAGTTTCTCTCCAACCCTCACCAATAGGTGTATTAGTAAAACAAACTCCACGGTGGAGTTTGTTTTACTAAGTCCCATGTACAGAAAATCTCAAGAATCTAAAGATAGGTGCTTATGGTTTCCAATGTTTCATGGTAATCTAATGGTGTAATGCTATTTTCTTGGACATAGACGAATTTGCATTTTCTGGTCTTACTAAAATCATGAAGACTTGTCGGAACTGTCAAGATGTGCATATCAAAGTCACACACAAGTCACAAGGCCATTCCTATTTGTTCCAAGGAGTAAGTATGAGTGGGATCTTCACAACTTGAAAGTGAAGGTGAGCTGATACTGGTAGGTTTTTTTTGAACTGAGCTGATACTGGTAGGTTGTCAAACGTTACTCCCAGCGTGACGGAGCTCGGACCAACTTGAGAGAGGTTTTGAGAGAGAGCACCCGCACTGTAGGAAGTATGTCACAAGTTGCTCCTGATGAACCATTCATCTGTCCATAGACTATGTCCTTTAAGGAGCACTTGATATTGCGCTTGTTGTTGAAAAGTGAATCGTTGCTTTTAGGAGAAGTATGCATTCTCTTTACCATCTAGTCTTCTAAGAGAAAATATGCATCCTCTTAATCATTGTTGTTTGCAATCCAAGCAGCTGCATTTTTATCAAAAGTTGTGCATCCTTCTTGTTTTCTTTTGAGCTGCTAACTTCTAATTCCGGCTATCTTTTTTTAGGAGTTGGCAGAGCCGTCAATAAGAGATGCATTTGGTTTGTGCGTTAAACAAGGTGCCAATCGGGTGATTGTAAGCCCATTTTTCTTGTCTCCAGGACGACACTGGCACAAGGCAAGCTAGCATAACATCCCTCAATGTTTAGATAGTGACTATCATGCACTACGATGTTACTGATCACGCAGCAGAAGTACTATGATAATTGACAGATTGCAAGTAGTAGTGGTTTTTTTTTTTTGGTAAGTGAAGTAGTGGCCTTTTCTATAACTTTCTTTTCTTTTGCAGGACATTCCATCCTTAACAGCTGATGCTGCCAAGGAGCAGCCAGGTGTGTCATATGTTATAACAGCACCTCTTGGCCTTCACCAACTACTTGTGGTATGATATGATTCCCTTCTCTTATCCGGTCATTGCAAAATGTCTGGATATTTCTATTGGCGTTGCTCCAGTTGTACATCTGGTTCTTTTTTTTGTGAGATGTCCCATGGCTCCATGAGACTGGCCGCAATGTGGAACCGTAATACCAGGCCTCTATCTAGGACCGTTGGCTATCTCTCAAGAAACTGGGTATGATCAAGGAGAGAGGCCAATCTCCTTTGATAAAAGCCTTAATGATTTGGTTTTAATAATTCCCAATCACAAAATTTATTGGAGTTTACTTAACAATTACACCTACTAAAAGAATTTCTTGTTGTCTTCTCTTCCTCTTCTTATGGGATCGTTTCTAACAGTGCTAATCTCTCTTTCTTTCTTCTTCTTTTTTTGCCAAAGCTACTAGTTCTTAAACTATTGGGTACCATGGATTTAGTCAAAGCATAGCTTTTTTCTCACTATCTATTTGTACTGTTTAAATAATCCTCTATTTGGCCAGTGTTGGCATTAACTCCCAGTCTCTAGCTTCTTCATAATTTAGAGGTTACTGAATTTGATCTCTAATATTTGAAGTCATTCCAGCAACAATTATAGCAAATTTTCTGTTTGTGTTGATCCCACTCGGAGTCGTTAATATCAGAGATGATATGGTAATTTGATAATGGGTATCACCCCTTGCCTATCATGTTAGTGGAGTAATTTTATTTATATTTGTCGCCTAGTTTAAAAACGAATAAGGAAACCAGAATGATACCAGCCCCACACAAACCGGTGTACGGTGTACCCCCATAGTCGCCTAGTTCAAATTGATACAAACTTGCACTTACCGTTTCAAGGCTGTGTGCATCACATTGTAACTGCAGAAGGTTTTGGTGTTGCAGGATGTTGTGAATGATAGAATAAAACACTGCTTAAGTCACGTAGCTGGAATTGCGGAGGAGTGTTCAGTTTGTGCCGGCACTGGAAAATGTCGCCTCTATTGAGTAACGGGAAGTGGTAAAAGAGAGTTCACCGAGGTTCTCTAGAACACGGATGCCTGCAGGTGTGAGGAAAACAATTAGGTCGCCATCTGATTGCTTTGTGCCCTCATTGGAACAATATCTTTGTTGGAAGTGAACAAGAAGATGGATGTTTCAGAATCGGTTGTTGGAAGGCTGCAAAGACTCGTGCAAAGACCCGAGGACTAGATAATCTGCGCTGTGATTTGATTTTGTGCAAATCGTTTCAGTTTTAGAAACTTGATGTGATTGTTTCCAGCATCTCAATTTGCTAACCTCTTTCCAATTTATACGAAAGAAATGTCGAACTTGTTCTTGATTCGGGACATGCTTGGCAAGAAATGTATTTTCTACCGTGTTTTGTTTGGCTGAAATGTTTTTTTGTTTTTTGTTTTTTTGATCCGCGTTTGGCTGAAATGTGACACATATTTTGTGCCATTGTAATCTGTTAACCATGAAAAGAGAGACGAAGGTTCTAGTTAGGCACAAAATCTAAACTAGTGAAATGAAACTCGAATGTCAAATGAATAGAAGGAGAGAAATGAACATTGGGCCCATTGGATGACATAAATACCATCGTGGCACTCAAATACGGTCACCATCGTCATTAATTATTAAGACTTGTCTATTTGCTGTGCTTTTCTTAGGAATTTTTTTTACTCAAAAGATATGACATTAAGTGATCTAATATCCTCACCCAACAACTTTTCCCTTTTGGATGAAGCTAATAACAGGCTCTCTTTTTTTTTTACATCCATGCTAATTAATAAGGTCAATATTGTTCGTTTTAGGGTTTCAAAATCTTTGGACACAGTTTTTAATAAATGTTGTCTATCTATCTATCTTCACTCATTACCCTAAAAAAACATTTCTCAAAACTTAAATCGAACAGGGAGATTTTGGAAAAAAATCAGTTCGATTGTTTTTCAATCAGTTTTCTACAATACATATAAAAAGAGTTTTAAAAAAACAAAAATACTCATCCATTATCTTCTCATTTTATATTCATTGCGACTTTCCAGTTATTTGATTCTAAGTAGATATTTTCTTTTTTGAGATAATTAAAGGGGTGAGAGGGAGTGATCAACGGAGCAACTTTCTTTCTTTGGGCGTGATCATAGAAGCTTTCTATCTGTCAATGGAATGTCCAGTTTGAGTCATAGCTACCGTCCGGAAGGACGGACCGTCTCCTTGACACCACTTTAGTGCATAATTAGTGAAAACTCCTCTCTTTAATTTGCATACGAGATTCGAGTATCTGCCGGGAGTCAGGCCCGGGACTTGAACTCCCGCCTGCGTTAAGGGAGGTAATGAGCCTCACCAACTGGGCTAGATCTTTTCGATAAACTCTGGAAAAATATAGCATAGTAGTATTTGATAAATCGCGTTTTCTTGATTTTCCAGAAAATAAAAACCTAAACCCAAATACTGTAACTCCTCACCAAACCTCCTTTGTTAACTCCTCCATGTCTTCCCCTTCAATTTTGAGTCCCCCATCAACCAATTCCATGGCGATGATGAGTTTTTTCCTCCATTCGCCCAAAACCCACATGGTTATTTCTCTCCGGGAAGCCAAGACAAGTTTCAGCTCCACCTTTCTCTCTCTTTCTGTCAATAGAAAACAGAGCAGAAGGTCATTACAAGGTGAAATTTCCAACACCCATATGTTTTCTCCTTGAAATTTTCCATCTTGTTGGCTTTTACTGGGTTTAGTGTGACTTTTCGTTGCTCTCTTGATTATTTGGTAATTCTGTTAGTTACTCGCAATTTAGTTTTGACGAAATTTTGCTTCGGTATTTTGGTTGCGGAGTATGTCAACTGGTGCTAGGTGTGTCATAGTTGTATAGGAAATTAAATCTTGTTCAATTTGGTTTACTTGTGTTTGTTGTTGAATTGGAAAGGAACTGGATGGAGCTTGAGGAAAAGCCATGATTAAGAGTGAGAGGATTTATTCTCCACTCAATCGAGGCCCGTAAAATTTGTTTATGTTGGCTGTAAGTTGTTGAGCAAAACTTCGATGACAATAACATATAGAGATGCACGTTGCTTATTTTCCTTTCTATTCAAACTTTTATGCTGAAATTAGAGACTAATTAGTGAAGTGGAAAAATTCTTTCCCCCAGCCATGCCCGGTGTTTTCTTATTTATGGGAAATTTTTGAGGGTATAAGTACTAATAGTTTTCTGAGAGAGAGTTGGAGACCAGTGAATATTCGTTTCTCATAAATTTTGTGGACTGGAGTTTATCTAGAACTTTGTCAAGCAAGAACTGTTGCAGATAGATTTCGTCTTTAGACTGGGTTTGCATCCAAGACTCCAAATACACGGGCATATAAGACAAGCCATTAGTTAAGAGGTTAGGGGTCCAATTTGAGCGTGCTCTACACTGGACAAATGGATGCGGGAGGGTAAAGAGCTTTACTTTCTCCTCCAGCTCCAGCTCTTTCTCAGTGGTCTGGTTGATGAGTTTTGTATTTTAAAACCTATTATTTTGCATTTGTTGTGGATGAATTGACTTCCAAATTTTAAGACTTGTTTGATTTGAGCAAGAGGAATGAGAATTATGAATGATGGTCAGGAATGTCGGTTATTTTCATTAGACAAGATTCATCGTCCTTCTAGAATAAGTCGAGGATTGAAGATGGTCTTGTTGAAGAAGAGAATGAGAGGAGGAAATTAGAGCATCGTAAAGCTAGTAGAATGCTCAAGAAAGTTGATCATGTCCAACTATAATGTATGCTTGAGTAAGGTGGAGGGATGTGGTTCTAGGTTAAAGCTTTACAATAACAAAGGGAACGCTTTATTTAGAATGTTGCTCAATCTTCATATGATCTAGTCTAATAGAGGAGATAGCATGTAATGACTAGAAAGGCTTTCCATACCCGATGCCGCTACCTGTGTGATGCAACGTGGTTTGATCTCCCTAGTCCTATGATTTTGGAGTAAAAGCATATAAGCATGAACAACCGTTTCCCTTTCTCAAACTATAGTCACTTTCAGTGCAAGAGCAAGTTGTAATATGGCCAGGAACCTGAGTTGACATCCTTCGAATTAGAACTTAGGATATACCATGAGCCGAACTGGGGAACGTTCCCTCCGTAAGAATGACCAGGTATTGACCATTAGAGACGGAGTTAGGATTTCCACGGCGAAAGGGCCGAACTGAAAACCTAAAATTTCTTGTATTGACATGATTAAATGATTTTGTTAGTTTTCGTTACCTATATTTTAAAATTTAAGCATGAAATTTGAACTAAAATTACTCACACTCAAATTAAAATCTCTCTCCTGGCGGAAGCAAAATGTAGGTGATGAATATGCCTCGACGATGTGTTTCTCACAGTTCAAACTATTTTATGTGCTAAGTTTCTCATACTTATGTTAGGAGGAGCGCTAAAATCAATCTCCTTTAAACTTTTCTTAAGTTTATTTTGTCTTTGAGTCTCTCATATGAGAAGTGTAAAATAATGAAAATACAAATGACCTTGCTTCTTTACATAATTATTCACTTTTAGTGAGAAATTCTTGTTATTAATATTGGATTCTAATTGAATCAGGGAACATTAATCTGAACTTTTGACTCTGCCTCTCTCGCACGATTGTCAATGCTTCCTACTTATTTTCTGGGAGGAAACGTTGATGCTATTTATTGATTTTCATGCATATATATTGCAGTACAATCAGTTGCAGCTCCCTCAGAAGCAATTACTGAGTTTGATGACATGGTTTCCGGTACCAAGAGGAAATACTATATGTTAGGCGGAAAGGGAGGTGTTGGAAAGACAAGCTGTGCTGCATCGCTTGCTGTAAAATTTGCAAACAATGGTCACCCCACTCTTGTTGTTTCAACAGACCCTGCTCATTCTTTAAGTGACTCTTTTGCCCAGGTTTTGATAAGTTCTCTTGTTTATTCACTAGTCTTTCTCTATAAATTTCTTCATATCTAGTTATTAGTATTCTAGTGGTGAATTGCACATGACAAATTGCTTACAATGCACTTGTATTTCCAAGGATTTGGCCGGAGGGACACTAGTAGCAGTTGAAGGACCTAATTCTCCATTGTATGCCCTTGAGGTGAGTGAGAAAGTAATTTGTGATTGTGATCAATTTCTCTTCATTTGGTGCTTATTGTTCTGTCTACATTATGATTTATTTGTTATCTCACCTGTATTAGTAAGTTTAATTTTTAGTACTATCACAGATTAACCCTGAGAAGGCTAGGGAGGAATTTCGCAGTGCAAACCAGAAAAATGGGGGAAGCGGAATAAAAGATTTTATGGATGGCATGGGCCTTGGGATGATTGTTGAACAGGTAATGTTCTGGTATCTAAGTTTTTAATGGTCAATCAATTGAATGGAATTACAGCTACTTTTGTAACAAAGGTGAAAGAAATGGCATCTATATACTTGACAATGGTGATAGAAATGTAGAGCATGCCCGAAAAATTCGTTCTATAGTCTTCTTTTTTGCATGCACATATTGGGTCACCACTTAAGACAAACACTTGCTGGCTTCTCCACTTTATGACGTGTAAGAAAGAATTTTAGGTGCCCAGTTAAACCAAGGAGAATGGCTTCCATATCTATAATTACCTCGCTATATTTGGGCTGTTATTTTTTTCCATTCTCTGTGGTTGTATAATTGCGTCTACTTTTTCTTAAAATATGTCAACAGTAAAGATTGAGGTACAGCAGTGGGGGTACAGCAGCCCCGAACAGATGGGTTTTGCGCCCATCTCGGGTCCCGCAAAGATGATCGGAGCCACTCATTTTGTTCAAAACATATTGTTTACGGTCCCTGTAAAAAATCATCTCAATCCGATATCGGAAAAGGCATTTACGAATCATCCAACTTTGCTTCAGAATTTAGGCTTGTTCAAAACATATTGTTTACGGTCCCTGTAAAAAAGGCTAAATTCTGAAGCAAAGTTGGATGATTCGTAAACGCCTTTTCCGATATCGGATTGAGATGATTTTTTACAGAGACTGTAAACAATATGTTTTGAACAAAATGAGCGGCTCCGATCATCTTTGCGGGACCCGAGATGGGCGCAAAACCCATCTGTTCGGGGCTGCTGTACCATTAGCAGCTCTCATATGTCAATTTGCTCGTTGCATTATTCCGTTTGCAGCCTTTTATTGAATCTTCCTCTATCTTTTGATTTTCCCTGGAAGTTAGGAGAATTAAAGCTGGGGGAGCTTCTGGACACACCTCCTCCTGGTTTGGATGAGGCAATTGCAATTTCCAAGGCGCGTAAAGACTACTCTGTTTATATGAGTTTCTTATGTAGTGCTGAGTCCTTTTCTTGTATCTTGCTGATTTGCGAACTTCTTAACAGGTTATGCAATTCCTTGAACAAGAACAATATAATGCATTTACTCGTATAGTTTTTGATACTGCCCCAACGGTGAGCAAAGTGAGACATATTTCATTTCACTTTTGGAGATTGTTTCTTGAACTTGATGGCCATCCTTTACAGGGTCATACACTACGGCTTTTGTCCTTGCCAGACTTCTTGGATGCATCTATAGGGAAGATATTGAAGGTACAAAACAAGGACTTAGGTTTAAGTTAACCTATGTATGAGGTCATCCAATGTTCAGAGTGGGAAATTTGTTTGCCGCTTATGTTAAACGGAAAGTATTTCATTTTACCCAGTTTCGTACATGATGGTTGCAATTTTGCTTGGGTGAAGATCAGAGTTCTTGCATTTCACCGGTCAAATACTGTTAGCTTCTAAGAAACCCCATTTATCTACCGATATGACATGACAAGTTTTAAGCTATCTTGACATACAATTGAACATCAGAAATGATATTGGTACCGACCTCCCGGTACCGAAATCGTACCGCCGGCCGCCGGTGGGCCGTCTCCGGCCACCGGACGGCCGATCCGAGCCGTCCAAAAATTTTAAAAAAAAAAAACGAGGGGGCCTACGCGGGAATCAACGGCATCCGAGGTGTGTAAGGTGCTTGATCCGAGCACCCTTTTTTCGTGTATATATGTATATTCCCGCGAATATACATATATACACGAAAAAAGGGTGCTCGGATCAAGAACCTTACACACCTCGGATGCCATTGATTCTCGCGTAGGCCCCCTCGTTTTTTTTTTTTAAAATTTTTGGACGGCTCGGATCGGCCGTCCGGTGGCCGGAGACGGCCCACCGGCGGCCGGCGGTACGATTTCGGTACCGGGGAGGTCGGTACATGTAGCACTACTCATTGAACATCTATTTTTTCTTCTATACTAATGCAACATGCAGCATGTCGCATCTGCTGACTTCTATATGGTTTAACTATTCTCTTCTCCCTTCACCTGATTGTTGTTGTTTACTACTAGATGCAACCCTAGTAATAGAGATTGGTATTTAGCCGAGTTGCAACTATTGGAACATGTTTCTATGTAGATTTGGTGTCCATTCTCTAGATCTACCTTATTCTTATTGATTTGTACTGTGTTCCTAATAAAGCTTAAGCAGAAGATAGCTTCAGCAACTTCGGCCATCAAATCCGTCTTTGGACAGGAACAAACCCAGGACGACGCTGTAAGCATATTGCACCTAGATCTGGTGTTTATCAGGCTATTATACAAAGTCCGTAACATTCTGTATGTGCTTTCTTATGTAGGCAGATAAATTAAAGCGTTTAAGGGAGAGGATGATAAAAGTGAGGGAGCTTTTTCGGGACACAGATTCAACAGAATTCGTCATTGTAACTATCCCCACGGTAATCACCTTTAGATCTGTTGTCTATTGACTCTATTGGTATTTCTCATTATGTCTAATAAAGGGGCATATATTTTGTTACGCTTGTCAGTTGCAACTCTTTAGGTCATTCCTTGCTGATTGAAGGGAAAGAAAAAATTTGCGGTACTCCTTCAGAGAAATGCAACTCTTATCTCGCATCTAGGGATTATTAACCATCCAAAGATGGGCATGCATGTTATCGTGCCTTGTGTACATAATAGTTTATGTGGATCTTATGCTTGGAACAAATGCGAAGTCCCAAAGAACAAAAGAAAAAACAAAATTTGAAACTCCAGTAGAAAATAAGTATTTTGGCTGATATGCAAAAAGGTAGCTTGGTTTATATCTTCTCTATGAGGAACTATTTTCTGGAACTCTGAGATGACCCTCGTTTTAAAATATTCTTTTAAGGTGATGGCGGTTAGTGAGTCATCAAGGTTACGTGCTTCATTGAAGAAGGAAAATGTTCCTGTCAAGAGGCTTGTCGTAAATCAAGTCCTTCCCCCATCTTCCTCCGACTGCAAATTTTGTGCAATGAAAAGGAAGGTATAATACATTTACTGTTTCGGCGGATTTTATTTCTTTACTATTCAGGCACCATATGTGATGGATCATATAGAATTATAGGCGCTTAATTTGTAGTGATGTTTATACTAGAAGTTATTAGTTATTGTCCCAGTCCCCGGGCTTTGGAATCTGATCTGATTTGACTTTAAAGATGCGGATTTCAATGCACCCCCTTCCCTCCAGATTTGTGTCAATGAAATCTGAGTGTAAAATTTAGAATATGCGGGATTCCCTTTCTGTTCTCAATGCTATGCTGTTTTAAGAATTGTTGCTCTTACAATTTTGGTCATGCTTATTCTCCCACTGTAAATGGGTGGGAGTGCTTCGAGTATTTTCGGAATATATTGTAGCGGGACTGTAAATGGGTGAAGTGTGATTATTTTTATTTTTTGACCAAGTCTGACTTGATTAAGATCGGACTATGGAGCCTGAACGTGATTCAAAATTTCCATTCCATTGTTACAGGATCAGACTCGTGCTCTTGATATGATCCGGAGTGATCCAGAGCTCTCTGGCTTGACGATGATCCAGGCACCCCTTGTTGATGTAGAGATCAGAGGTGTTCCAGCTCTTCAGTTCTTAGGAGACATTGTTTGGAGATGAAATCTGCTTGATGATGCCAGGTGATTCAGCATTATTGGGTACCACCCATTTTATCATCCAGTGATGTGTTCTTTCACTTATTCAGTAATCCCCAATCGATTGGGAATTACATTGATTCTGTTATTGTTTGTACATACACTGTTGTTTTCGGAACTTGAATGTTTAAGCGAAGAAGAAAAAGTGGAGGGAATGACAGAATGTCACTGGTTCTATGTTCCCTCTGAGACTGTCAGGGAGATGCTGGCCCCACACAACTCGTCGGTGTCTTTAGTATGCATGAAACGAGATCTGCAGAAGTTGTATACATTGTTTTGTACAAGTGTTATCCACACAGGAGGTAATGGGATATTGTGTTTCACCCTTCATTTTGAAAAGGAAAGGAGGCAAAAATAGTGCTGCTCGAAACGTGGCCTGTAATTTTACTTGATAATTTGTACTTTTTATTCCGGCACAGTTAGATTTTCTGACCGATGAACGAATTGGTGATCTGAGGTTCAGTTTACTTAGATACATAAACAATAAGATGGACGAGGAGTGATTGTTTGGCATGAATTCATAATAGTATATGCTTTGTCATAATTATTACATTACGGTGATATTTCCTTGAATGAATTCTTGCAATCAAAAATTAATATTACTCCGTATACAATAATTATAATCATTTCAACTTTACTGTATTTTTTCTTGAAAAAAATGATGATAAAAATGATTTTGAAAATCGACGATCCAAACTTACAAAGCAGAGATGATAAAAATCAGGAGTACATTATCGGTGGACTTCAATGTCTTGCAATGTGCACGTATCCAACAAAATAAACGGTTCAAGTCATCAAATTGGGCAAGTGGTGCCCGAATCACAGAAGCCGGGTCAGTGCTCATTTCAATTCACTGCTATGAAGTACGAACTTATTAAGATGGTAAAAGGGCTAAAAAAGAAAGAAAGAAAGAAAAAAGCTGCAACTCGAAACGAATCAAATATCCAACATTCTGAATTGACTCAAAATTGGTACTCAATAATATGCTGCAACTGTAACCCCGAAGATAACAATTGCAGTAGTTTACATAAACACATCCGCCTCTGGAATAAGTTTTACATAATCCTCAATATTCTCTCCAGTAATATTTCAACTAATTATGAGCTCAAACTCTCGACAATTTTATAGAGGGCTGAATAGGATCCAACGACCGCGCATACGACACCTACAGCAATGATCAATATACAAAGCGATACCTACCAAGAAGAGAAAACGTACAAAATGATCAGTAAGGGAAAAAGTCGTACGATAAAAAGTATTTGGATGCTAATAGAAGCGAAAACCAGTCACACTTATGCTCCCGAGTATTCGTCATGCGCTTAACTGGAAATATAATTTCCACTTTATGAAGTAGTACTTGGAAATATAATTTCCCTACGCTTGCCTTCTGAAGGTTTTTTTTTTCCCCCTTTCGCAAGGGTGACGTAAGTTTCTCTCGCAAGGAGATTGAATTCCTATCATGTGTAACACTATTTGTATGAATACTGGTTAAAGGGGTCAGCTTTGTTCTAGTAATATCTTATCTGTCGTAGACGATGCCGAACATAAATGAACTGAAACTGAAGGAGCATTTTGGGTGTACCTGAAAACGAGTAGTTTTGCCCCTCAAGATGCTTAGGTAACATGCACAAGGAAGTATCAAGGTCTGCAGTAGAAAATTGAGTCAGTACATGTAACTACTGCTCAGCTACAAAAATAATTGGCCACAGAAACACTTACTACTAGCATTGTAAGTAAAGATCCAATTAGTGCCATCACCAGACCTGTCAAATAAGAAAGAAAATCGCAATGCGTCAAATAGAACTGCTCAGAAAGATGAACAAGGGAACAGAAATCCATGTTGAACGAGTTAACGCTATAAAACAGCATACATTCCGAACTCAACAATTGTTCAACCATGATAAACTCACCAAAGAAAGGGATGCTGAGGCCCACAACCAAGGTAGAAATCACCAATGCAGTTCTGATGAGGATTGCGTATATGTGAGATTTGCCAATGTTTGATGGTATCAATTCCTCCAGGCTCAACGCTACTGGAGTCATGGTTAATGCATACGTGGTTCCAATTAAGGAAAACAATGGAACATAAACGAATCATAGAACACTATAGAAACCCTACTCCACACTAGTAGAGCAAGGTAGCTGTAATTGAGATCCCAGAAAGAATCAAAGAAGACGAAAGCACGAAGAAAATAAATAGCTTTTTCGACGCTCAAAGGAGGTACACATTTGTGGTTAGGGACTTGGCTTCATAAGAGAACGATAGAACCAGAAGCACTATTGTTGTTCAGTTTACATTACCTTCAAAACTTACCATTCTCAGTGATTCAGTATCAATTCATATCCTATAGTTGTTCCCTCAGCCAAGGGAATAATATTAGCTCAAAACATCAATTGTTGAGAACAACCCTATTCCAAAAGCGAACAGAGATACTTCCTTGACACAAACTGGTTATTCCTACTAGAAGGATATTTGGTAAATGGATTAACTACCTGCAAAAGAACAAACAGGAGATACAAGTCAATTTAACTTCTAATAGAGAAATGGGAACACCAAAACTAAGATTCAGCCTACCGTAGTCCACACAGCAATTTTGGTTGCAACCAGATCCTCGGGCAGGTTAAGAGTGAACTGAGACAGCGTTGATTCTCCAAACATCAAGTATCCCATCACAGCAACTCCAGCATACATCAAAGTACAGATACCAAAACTGCATCCAGTTTAGACTTCATACTTAGATAATCCTCAAAACCCATTTTACTTAATAAGGCAAAAGAGCAGTCAAGCAATCATAAAGTTGTGCCAGTGTCACTTTTGTTGAGGATATTTGAGCCCACGGAGACTTAATCAAAGGTTAGTTTTCCCAGTTATACTCAAGGTGAAGAAACAGACGTTCTACAAGTAAATCCTTCGATGTATGGAAGGATTGCGAAAGTGAATTATCAACCCAATTCTGTTCAAGTAATGCTGACGCAAGCACAAGGCTTCATTCACACAAACTTTCAGGTTATATATACACAGAAACTTGCCAATATCTCAGTTAGAAGCAGAGAGGTAAGCAAGAGTTTCAATCATGTATAACAAAAAGGTCTATTAGCAATGAAACACACTTTTACTTTCTATTCAAGGGCCAAAATTCTGTTTTGGTCAGCGGAAAAGAAAACATTTCGAAAGCATTTGGAAGACCTAGCTGGAACACTAGAAATGACAAATGAAGTTGGTAACATAGGAAAACGTCATTATGGGACATTTAGAATTGAGGTCGAAATAAGTAGTTGTTTCAGTATGCTTCCTAGAATTTCGACATGCTTCAGGGAATCAGGGTGTTTCAGCATCTGTCAGTAAATGTTTCATTTTGACATACTTCCTAGAATCGACATGCTTCCTAGAATCGCAAGTCAACAATGTTTCATTTTGGTCTCCTCAGAAACATAAACGTTCAGCCATATCAAGGGAAACAAAATTTTATAGTAGTTCCTTTGTTCTAGTTCCAACTGCAAGTTGAGCAACTCTTGCATATTTGCCTTACCAAGTCAAGAGGACTGCAGGGAATTGGCTTGGTTTCTCCATTGATGTGTAGATATTTGGAAAGACAGCGTGTCCAGAGTAGCAGTAACCATAGAGACCAATAGCAACAGGAAGAGTTGTGAGATTCAGCGTTGTTCCTTTGGTATGGAAGCCAACTTTATCCACCAAGCCAACCCAAAACAAGCAAAGGACTACCAATATTGAAGCAATAACTCCACCAACTGGAAACAAAGACAGCATACTTTAGAGTTCCTCTCATAATGCATACAGATAGAATGCAAGATGGAAAGTGTATCAGCTGAAATAAACCAGAATTTGAAGGAAAACAATAAAACAAAATTTCACTGGACTTACCAGAGATGTAACTGAGCACAGTGAGGTCTCGAAGCCAAACTGTAGGAAGAACAGCAATTGTGGCCAATAATGCAAATAAGTGGTGAGAATTCAATACGAATCCTCCCAAACTTAAATGCAGATTCGGAAATAATGCCGATAAGTTATCACTCTCCAAAATAATATATTCAACACAACAAGCCTGCAGAAGATGAATTTAGATGTAACTTTCAGTACTGTGGAGAAAGACACGGCTCTCAATCTGAGCGACTAGAAGTGCATTTTTACAAACTAATGGTTCTAGACTAGACTTCTAGTAAGTGAAAGAGCAAACAAAAGAGAAACAATAGAATCATTACCCTTTGAAAAAGACTAGCCATTAGTAAGTGAACGAGACACAGGAAAAAAATGAAATAGGAGAGAGGCAATAACCTTATTTTGTATTCGTAATGTAACAGATATTTTGAAATTCTCAATCCGTTGGGCTCTATTTTTTGATATTAGCAAAAAAAAAACACTCTTTCAAACAACTGATTAGGATGTTTCCAAATAACATTTTTCCTCACCCAAAAGTACTTTGAAGAAACACTTTTATGTTTGGTCTTTATTTTTCCTTGACCGCGTTCTTTGAAAGCTAAGATGGCTTCTAGAAAAGTTTTACAGAAACCGACTACATCAAAGATATGAACGTGATTCTTCTCCCGAGTAGATCGCAGTTCAAAAGAATCCGGAGAAATAGTCCTGAGCCCTGCGCCTATGACATGGCCAGTTAACATTTGTCCAGGAACAAAGCTAAATGGTACACTCAAAATAAACACAAGGTCACAGCCCAGATAATGGAGACATGATGCTCATAGCCCCGTACATAAATCCAGCTCCTTTCCTGCTGTTTTCTTAATTTGTATCTATTACGTCTTAGTCGATTGACCAACAAAATCATGCCATGACCCACGTCTAAGACAAAACACTGGGTTTGCCGTAATCCAAATTTGCTACTTAGTTCGGAGAACTGTTTTCTCTTCCTCTTCATTTCGTTCATATAAATTTATACGGTGGGTCCAAAGGATATTTCATGCACGAGTGACCAAGGGAGGGGATAGCATCATCTCCTTCACTTTCCCCTCTCTCTTGTTGTACCATCAAGATTTAAAACCACTGAGAACTGTGGTGGGGTCTTTTGAGAAGATGTTACATTACATGTCTTTATTTAACCAAATTGGAAAGTGGTGGGGTGGGTTGTCCCCTCAATATAGGGCCCATGAGAAGAAACCACCCTTCAGTTCTGTAATTTCTGACAGAAACAGACTAAGCAGAGACAACAAAGTGGGTGATAATGCATTACCTTCCAAACTACAAGACCCACCAACAGTTTCTTGTTTTTATGCACAAACATAATTAGCTGATGGATGTCAAGAAGGTCCTACAATATGGCCCATGGGCAGAAGAAGAAACTACAAAACAGACAGATGAGGAGGCTGTACTTACGTATAATTCCACGTACAAAATAATCTGCAACCACGAAAATCAACAGAAGAATCCAAGGGTTAGTAATAGTCATGTTTTAACTTATTTTTATTGAGTTCAGTATATTGAAATTTCCACAAACTGTTTTGCTGTTTTTTCCTAGCCATTCAAATGACAGTTTAGATGGACATGCATGGAACAACTTTAAGCCTGAAAATCGATACTGGTTTCAGAAACAAAGAAAAGAAGAGTATCTCAATACTAGCTGATTATTGTTGGAGCATAAACTTGATTTAGTATTTTGGCCCAATTCAACCCCAAGTTACGAAGCCCAAAATAAAAATGTAGTTTCTAGATATCTGTAAAATCTAGAACCTACCTAGATATTATCTTGTAAAGAAGAAATCTAAAGCCTTCCATGGACTAGTATAAATATGGATGGGTGTCATTTTTTACTAAGCCAAAAAGTTTGTGTTCTTCCCCACTTTAGTCTCAAGTACTCTACCCTCTTCTCAAAAAAAATCCTTCCAACACAAACACCCTAATAATCCTCCTATTTCCAACAATTATATGATAAAAACAAAATGGTTTGGAACCAATACACCGGATTTCATGTCCAACTATGTACAAGAGAAATTATGTTGTCAAAGCGCAAAATTTTCATCTCTGCATGTTGGCCCAATTCATGTTATACAAGTGGAGAAAGGTCCCATTTCACCTCAGTGTACATTTCCAATCTTTTTCATATTGGTCCACCTTTCTCCATCTTTCTCCATTTTTCCAGTGATGTTCCTTTAACTCTTTCCATTTTCCATTAGCTCATACCACCTCTTTCAAATCTAACGCATTTCCACTATCTAAATTGTACTATTTTTCCTTTCACCAGAACTTATAGAAGGAAATAGAAGGTTAGAAGCAAAGAATTTAAAAGATATAAAGACTGACCGAAATGGCGAAACGTCCCACAGTACCAAATGCAGCCTGGCCAATGTCTGGATAGGTCTCAAGTCCAGGTTGGCTATCCAAGCAATGACGCAATAGGAGCCCAGTGTAAAAAGAAAGAACCGCAAAAACAACCAATATTGATAGCCCAGCCCATCCACCTTCTTTGACAGCATAAGGAGTAGAAAGGATTCCCACTCCACATAGAACATTTATGCCTGAGCAAACCACAATTCAAAAAGAACAAATTATCATAATGGAACTTGGGTTAGCTTTCATGTGTGACAATGATCTCCTATGTCTACATCTATGATCCGATGGACGTGCGATAGATTTATAACCGAACTATGATTTCACTAGAGATCCCTTTTCCCCGAAGTGTAATTGCAATAAGATTTTTGAATCATTAGTAAAGAAATGTCGAAACCATAAAAATTGCAGGACCATTCAACCTTTCATTAAAACTGCACAGAAGTGATAACAAGTCTCTATGAAGCATCCAGGTTTTAGAGTTTTAAATATTGGCCCTAACGTGGATTGTAGACCTTCATGTTATTGTGCCTTGTGTACATAATAGGTTCTGCCATCGATATCGATACATAACCCAATAACCCGATTCAGAACCCTGGCTTGCAAACTTCTTTTCAAAGCAATTAAGTGTCAGCTATATCGCTATGACAACATCATACAATATTCTTTTTAGGATAAGCACGAGGCAAGAACTTTTGCACATCCACAGTTCTAAGAATAGCTACTAGAATACTCAAAATTTAACTACCTTCACCAAGTCAAGTAAGAACCAAGGTTAGAAGAACATCACAATCAATATGATAATACCCATCTCTAATATCCAGACATTAGCATGGTTGATTCAGGTACACAACCAAATTATATATAGCTTTTTCTACTACGATACTAACAATGTGAACCTGTAATCGATATATGCAGGAGATGAACATGAGCCCATGTATCTTACCATTAACCACAGCTTGGCCAAATGAGCTCTGGCGAGAAATTGGAAGTTCATGAGAGACCTTGGATGGTTTTCTCACAGAACCCCTCCTTGATGGGAGAGGAGGAAGCAAAGAGTGCGAACTTCGTCTTTGATGCGGTTTTTGCTCATCTTCTAATGTTGGCAATAGAGGTTTGCTCACCGAAGGAAATATCTCGGGGGTGTGCCTCCTTGTCAATGACGAGGAAAGAAATGAACTGCTTAATCTTGACAACGTAGGAGTGCCAAGAAATGTTATACTTGGAGATGGCACGCTACTATACAGGTCAATTGACTGCCTGAAATTTGGTTGAGAAGGAAAAAATAAGTTTGTGGAACAAGACGAAAGAAGCTAAGTTTCACTAGAAAAACTAACACCTTTGAGGGATACCATCATGAGTAAACAACTATTCTTATGTGGTGGAATAAAATGATCCGAACTACATAAGTTTGTGGCAGTGGCAAACAACACTATCCCCTCCACTAATGGTCACAATTTTGTTGCAAATTTAAACACAAGGGAGGCCATGGCTAAGACCACCCCACAGACACAGAATAGCCCTTCTAACCTAGTCATCCAACGTTGGAGACTTTTTTGACTTCACAGAATATTTTCTAGCAATAGGACCACCCAAACATGGTAACTCTCAAGACCTAGGACTTAGTCTCATGTTCAAAACCTCTCACCTGCTATTAACTCTTCAAGGCCAAAACCTCTCACCTGCTATTAACTCTTCAAGGGCCAATCCACGCTGAGCTCTGTCCGAGCTTTAATTTGTCCCCGCTAATAGACGGAAGGATTAGTCCTCAGGATTAATCAAGGCGTGCATAAGCTAACCCGGACACCTGAGTTAATAAAAAAAACATGATAAACTCTCCTACATGAAACTCATTTGAGATTGGGTAATGTTTACCCTGAAATATTAGCGTGTGGCTCAGATTCATTCTGGGGTTGTTCTCCACGTTACCAATTTGAATCTGGACCATTCATTAATTCCCTTGTGCAACTTTCATAGAAAAATGCAACTTTCATTGAATTTTTCTGCTCTTTTAAGTTTTATCTCTTCCAAAAGCTTACCTCATACACTACATGCATTCCATCACTACACTATTTTCTCTCTTAGTGTCTACAGCAGGGAAAGAGCTTGAGTACCCATATTTAAAAAAAAAAAACCTCCACCAAGAAATTTTTTCCAGAAGCTAAAACTTTTATGAAGATCTATACAACGGCTGTACATATAAAACATGTAACTGGGCAGAGCAAAACAGGACAGATAGATAGAGAGACCTGTAACTCTGAGGCCATGTGGTGTTAAGGGAATTGGGTTTGCTCTGCTGCCGATTATCATTCGAGTAATTCGACGTATCCGAATCGTTCCCATCGTCTTCACCTTTGTCGAATTGCTTCTCCTCGTCATCTTCCTCTTCGCTCTCATCAATGTAAAAACTCTGCTCCGAAACCGAATTATGCATCTTCTCGATTCTCTCTTCTTCAAAAGCCTCTCCCCTTCTGGTTTACAAAGCACAAGATATGAAAACCAAAGACGTTTCTCTACCCTAAGGAATCAAGATCTAGGATTCAAATCCAATTCAATAGAAATTAAAACAAAAAAAAAACAAAAAATCAAACAAGAAGTAAGCTTTTTGCTCCAATAAAAAAGTATACCTTTTATTATAATTGATTCACTCTGTTTGCTAGTGCCTTTGGATTGGAAGCTTATGTCGAACCGAGTTACCTAGCGTAGTATAAGATACATACGTATGCATCCAAAGAACTATCTTTAAAACTATCGAATCGACGGAAAAAAACGATGAGCGAATTACGTTCAGTTGATAAAACTCAGACCAGCAGAGACGTGTATACATAGTAGTACATGTAGCGACGTATGATTGTATGGAGATGGCGGGTCGAGACGAATGGATAAATTTAGAAGGCCAAATTTAGACAAACCCCATTTTTTTTCGTACTAGTTTTTAGGCGCAAAGTTTGAAGTGTTCAAAAGTGGATTTTCCTGGTCTTGGAGACGCAGTTTTAATTCTCTCTGTTCCGTTATTACAGGGGCTTCCTATTTACATGTACAAGTGTGTGCTCTGTTTGTGTGTGTGTGTGTGTGTGTGTGTGAGAGAGAGAGAGAGAGAGCTTACTGTAAGAATCGAATCAATGAGAGAAAGTTCGAAACCAGAAAGGGATGCGAGAAAGTTCGGATTCCCGTACCTTTTGCGGTCCAAAAGGCCAAGAACTTTTTGATGGAGAGAGAGACGGAGAGAGAGAGGGCTGTTCCTGTTGTTCTCGATTCGCTTTCGCGGGCTATTTATACTGACTTCTTATTTATGTGCAGAGGTTGCCCTTCTAACTTAAAACCCGTCTCCTCTCTAAATTTTTCAGTACCGAGCACGTACCACGTGATGTCTGTTCGGTGTATTTGGGCCGTCTATTTCAATTTTGGCTGGCTCGGATTCGGAGAGAGAAAAAGGAGAGCGAATATTTCAATCTAGGCCGTTCAATATATTTTTGAATGACCCGAATGTGTTGTTCGGACATCACGTCAACCGGATGACGTGGTACCCACTCGCTACTGAAAAACTTCTCCTCCTCTTAGAAATATACTACGCTAAGGACTTCTTGGGATTTTAGGGTTTTTTCTTATTTTGTCTTCAATCAATTTTTTTTTTTTGCATTTATCAATTTTGCGCCTAACTTTTGTTGATTATTGATCCAAACGAATCAAAAAAGTTAAAAAATATGATATTTACCCAAATGTGCCTTAAATGGGGCGAGGTTGAGCACGAATATAGATCACGCATTGGTGTGGAGTCCACCTTCAAGTGTGTAGACTCCACACCAATGTGCGATCCAAACTCTTGCTCAACCATAGTTATTGAATAATTTGTATCCTCTGGGATTGTGGAAAATAGTTGCATCTCGATTGTTTATTTCGGTAATTAATACTAGTACAAATTTGATGGAAATCCTTCCGGGTTAGGGTAAAATTTTGGGGAAGAGAAACCAAATTCTTCTAAACTCTATTCGTATATTTAGGGAAATTAATCCGTCGCATTTGGCCTTCGATTCGTATGCCCTTTTTTTCCTTCTTCTTATTCTATCTAAAAATTACGCTACTCTGATCCTAAGTTAATCCACGTTTAAGATATCATAAGTTCATACAATAATCATGACAAGAGGTAATATTTTATTTTTGAAGTTCCGGCGTCTAAATTGAAATTCTGGTTCCGTCCCTTATCCTCTTGAGATCCTAATACTACAAGACGGACATGTCAAGCCCAAACCAAACCGAGCCTCGTGTTCCAATCGATTAATTAGATAAAATTGGTGACGCAAGGCCTTGTTGTCTCTTTAGCAGATAAGCCATGTTTGTTTACAGCACACAAACACATGTTTATTTCCTCATAGTTTAAACTGTTTTCTA
Source organism: Rhododendron vialii (assembly GCF_030253575.1). NCBI lineage: Eukaryota > Viridiplantae > Streptophyta > Magnoliopsida > Ericales > Ericaceae > Rhododendron > Rhododendron vialii. Next base: position 34,356,533 of record NC_080565.1, on the reverse strand, counting down.
AAGCCGCGAGTTTTATAATGAATTGACCACTTTACTCAAATCTATCTAAAAGGCATAAAGATTGGCTTCAGATTAAACAATACCACCATGGGCTTAGTTTACTCGTACAGCTCAGATGTCTCCTTCCTCCGGTGTCCGCTACGTTCTCAGAAAAGTAAAATATTCAGTACAACAAAAACGAGCCTCTCCTATTCGCATGGAAGATTTACAGAGAATTACGCAAAGAAAAACGCGTTTCGATCCATTTTGGATTCCAAAAAAATCTAAAAAATATTCATAAATTTTTGAATATTATTTTATGGAGCCCTGTAAAAAATCAGCTCCAGCAAACATCAGTAAGTATTACTTTTGGATTCATAGGGACAAAATTGCTCAGTTCGCCCCTGTGAATTCAAAAGTAATACTTACCGATATACGTTGGAGCTGATTTTTTACAGGGCTCCATAAAATAATATTCAAAAATTTATGGATATTTTTCTAGATTTTGGTGGGACCTGGAATGTATCCAAATGCGTTTTTTCTTGCGTGATTCCCTTCAAATCTTCCTTGCGATTAGAATTTCCGCAATAAAAATCATTTAACTCCAAGGAGTTGGCCAAGTGATCTTAGCCCGGGACTCAAGTGTTTGCTTCATCTTAAAGTCTCAGGTTCGATTATTCTTACCAACAACTCTTGGGGCTACCCCTCCAACCAAACAAAACCATTGTAATTTATAATGTTTTAGGTGATTTTGAAAACATTGTATTATAGAATAAATCGAAATGTATCAAACAAGATCCATATTAGATATAAAATTCATTAACAATTTAAAGATATAACTAGTTTTTTTATCCAGTTAAAATAAAACTGAGACAAGTAAATTAGGACGGAGGAGTACTAAATATAATGTGAGGACCTTTCTACTTTAATATCTTAAGTTTTCTGGTTGGATTCGAAGTTTCTGCCGGGACATATGACTGGTCTTCCGCGATTTGGATTTTCTTCTATTAGATCTGTTCTTACTAATTTACTCTGGGTATTTTTTACAGTATTTACTATTCATAATTTTTTGTTTAGCTTTTTATCATAATATTTGATTTAATTATTTGTTTCGATGAGTTCATGTACTCTAATTCGATTTCCTTTTGAAGTTTGCGCTGATCAACATGCACTCTATCGGACTTCCCCGACTCTTAGGATCGACTAACCTCTGGGCAAGGGCAGTTCACATGGAATCTTTTTTCCTTTTCGGCCTTCAAAGTTTTCATTTGAATATTTGTTACTACCATCAAGATCCACACCAACGACCGCTCCACCAACAAGAAGAATCAGAAAAGGATAAATACACGACCGAAACTGAAAAATATTCAAATATAACGACACTAGAGACAAGAAGACAACTGTTTAGTATTTTTCCATCTACTGGTTCATATATATATAGGATTGGTCTCGTGATGCATCGATGGATCTATATCAATTATTGTGGGGTGCATGTGCATTGTGTTGTCGTTTGTCCTCAAAGGCAATGTTAGTCTCCTACAAAATGACTTCGAGGGAAAAAATTTCAGTGTCTGGTGGGTACTATATGATGTCCGCTCGGCGCATCCGAATCGTCCATTGTGTTTTTGAACGGCTCGGATTTGGAGAGAGAAAGTATTGGGGTGAGAGGAGAGAGAGGATTTTAATTCGAGCCGTCCATAAGTATATTGGACGATCCGAATATACCGAGCAGGTACCACGTGAGATATACCCACCCCCGAGACCGAAAAATTTCTCGACTTCGAGAATCATTTACATATTTGTCTTTAATTTCATTAGTAAAATCATGTTTCCGCCAACCTCGATGGCTAAACGAGGGTGATAAGGATTTGACAATTTAAAGTTTTAGCTAGCACATTTAAAAATTTAAAAAAAAACACGTGTAAAGTCTTACAGTACACCATGGTTGTCGATAAGCATGAGCTTCGTAAACTTGTCCCACGTTTAGGCTCGTTCCACTATGAGAAATAAGTACTCCATCTGTCTCAAATTCTTACTCTTCTTTTCTTTTTTGAAAGTCTCAAAAGAGAACCGGGAGACCCTGCTAAGCAAGGGTGCTGAGCACATCTCGGCCGTCTAAAAGTATTTTGGACGGCCCGAATGTAAATGTACTGAACAAATTTAAAAAAAGAAAAAGAAAAGAAAAAGATGTTTCAATCTGGGCCGTTGATTCCAAAATGAACGGCCGGATTGGCCGCTCGGCACCCGCTAGACAGGATCCTCGGGTTGCTCAAAAGATTGGCTATATCTTTCAATTTATAATAATTTTTATATCAAATATGAATATTGTTTGATAGATTTTAATGAGCTCTATTATATAAAGTTTTTAAAATCACATAAAATATTATAGATTGTAAGATAAAATCAATTGGAAAATGACACGTACTCCCAAAAAGGACCAACATTTTGAAACAGATGGAGTACTTATTACTATATGAATTAAATGTGATGTATTATGAAAGAATTATCTGTCTTGTAAAATGAAAAAACGAAAAAAATGACTACTTAAAAAATAAGAATTTTCAGTGAATTTGGTTATTTACTTTTGCATAGCAATCATAGCCGGAAAAAACCAACGTACCCATGTTTTATTCCATTATTATTATCAGCTCATACTTCCTAGACATATGTATCAAACACTTTTGATACCCTATCAAAAGTGCTCGTATCAAAATGACACAACATTTTACTTTTTGACTGTCCGGTTTTAGTCCCTCCTCCCTGGCCAATCAATTTCGAGAGAAACTAAAATTAACGAAAAGACAAATCTCCAACTGTGGCTTTTGAGATGCTTAAACTAATTGATCCTTTAAACCAGAGGGTAGGTGTAACGACCTGTCCCAATTGCCTGCTAATCATTCATCTAATCCCGTGACTTAAAAAATTAATTTCAAGTTATACAATAACTGGATTGGAATCACTTATATATTTACCATTTCACCTTTTTAGAATTGCTTGATGTGGGACTTACATTCTCAAATGTGGGTTCTCACAATCTCTCCACCTTGAAGCAATTTCTAGAGATGGCTCTCATTATATAGACCATAGTTGTGCTTTGATACCAACTGTAACGACCCGTCCCAGCTGACATACTAACCATTCACCTAACCATTTGACTCAAAAAATTAATCTCAAGTTATACAATAGCTGGTCGGAATCACTTATATACCATTTAACCTTTTTAGAATTGCTTGATGTGGGACTTACATTATCAAACGTGGGTTCTTTACAGTAGGAGATGGAGCGTGCATGGGGAAATGACGTTGAAATGGAACCATTAAGATCAATTTTGATGGTGGGATCAGTCGTGATGCTACTGTGGCCGGTGCTGGTCACGAGAGCTGTTCAATTTTTTTTGTTCGTTTCCATTTTTCAGACGAAAGTGTCAATGGTGTGACACATAATAATTTAGCTAAAAGAGGGTCGTGAGAGGTTATGGCGCGTCTACTTGAGAAGCTAGACCTCCATGGTGGTTGTACTCATAATTGCGTTTTTTTGAGTTGTTTGTTTCGAGGGGCTCGTGCGAATCTACTACTATCTTACCATTCTTTTTGAAAATATAAAATGACACAATAAGTTTTGTTTGGTGGGAATTAGATGGTGACATTAATTACTTCCTTGCCTTCATGGATATTATTACTCCAATAACATGACCACATGCATCTCTTGCACACAATTAAGCACCTAGAAAATCTTTAGCCCACTATGTGCCTATGATAATTGATATGGCTGTCTCACCCATATTTGTCTATGGGAAAACAAATACTACAATCAACTACTTATTAATAGTATATATATATATATATATCGGGGCGGTTCCGGGGACACTTAAAAAAATCCCCCCAAATTTCCGATCGAATTTTGATGATCCGAGCCGCTCAATGTAATCAGAACGTGATTTTAAGGGTATTCGTGAGAAATTAGCAAAAAAATGACCGGGAAGGGCTTCATCCGATCAATTTTTTATTGAACTATATTGAACGGTTCAATAAAAAACTGCTCAAATCAAGCCCTTTCCGGTTAGTTTTTTTGCCAGTTTCTTGCGGGCACCCTTAAAATCACATTCTGAACACATTGAGCGGCTCGGATCATCAAAATTTGATCGAAAACTATAAGATTAAGATTTAGAGAATTTTTTTAAGGACTTTTTTAAGTGTCTTCGGAACCACCCCGTATATATATTGACAGCCAGCATTAAAATATTCCCTACTAAGATAAGGTCGTGTTAATGTCAATCAGACTAGTTATTTACGTAGCAAAAAAACACGATCTTATCCCCACGTCACAGGCCACGATCTTGACAGCCAACAAAATCATTATAAAGGTGGAATCATCTCCTGTGGCATGGCCTACAAAATTAATCTAAAGTCACTATCAAACAAGTTGATCATGAATGGATGTAGCAGCAGCATCCTGCATCTACCACAGTTCCCGCATGTACGGATCGCAACTTTTTTTTTAGGGTGTGATGTGGCTTTGTTTTGCACCTTTTAGGTATAAATAAATAAAATCATGGATTTACCAACTGAGCCAAACCAATGAGCTCTTAGCTCAGTTGTTACGCCTCCCTCGAGACATGGTTTGAACCTCGCGAGAGGCGATTTGAGATTCAAGATTATGAACAATTTTTAAACTTTTTGTGAATTAACATACCAATATCCTGCTGAAAATAAGTATTGTGTGGTTTTGTGAATATTTAACATCTCATGCTTTCAGTGGCGGACACACAATTTTTGGTTAACGAGATCCGACCCACTTATTTATTTCTTTATTTGTATAAAAAAAATACTGTTCCATAAAGTATATATTACTACTTTAACGTGTGAGGAATAGACAATGTTGTGTTTGTATACGTACCTACCATTTGATTTTTTTCGCACATATGCAGGAACCCTAGGGAAATTTTCACCCAAATTGTCTTGTAGGGGCCATCCCTATAGGGCTTTTCCAAAATAATCCGAAAAAACCTTCATTTCAGTTCCCATGCATCTTTGAAAAATACTGTAGTTTTGATGTAATGAATGGTAATGAATTGAAAGAAATAGATAGAGAAAGTTATTAAGAAACGCGCATAGAAAAAAATGAATTTCTCAACAATAGAAACCAAACAAAGCGATTCATCATGCAATTAGTGACAACATTTGAAGTTGTGGAGGGACAAAAGCACTCCTCATGTGCCTATAATTAATTTTGAGAACTAACTACTACTCATTTTCTAGGATAAATGTCATGTAATCATGTTATCATCGATACCCGACCACGAATTTGGAACGACACAAAACCCGAAATTATGTGATTCGGGCATTACATGGCACGACACGATCCTTGCGCCTAGCCCGTAACAGTCTTGAGAGTTTTATTATTAATGAGAAAAAGAAGCGGCGCATGTTCGAGGGCGATGGGCGATAAAATCCGGTTGTTTTGGCTTCCTTTCTAGTATGATCAAATCCATATCCCTTCTGATTTCCTTAAGTTTTTTTGTCTTCACGTTGACGTGATCAGTTCGCACATGTTTGGCGTGTCTCTTGTCTCGTTTCCGCATATGGTCTATATCTTTATTGATTTAGGATTATACAAAAAATGAAATTGATTTTGACACTCCTCTTTTCTTTAATGTCACTCCACTTCTCTCACAAAATAAATCATCTAATAAAGACACAAAGGGGAGTGGCAAAATCACTCCCTATAAAAATCGTATTAATGCAAACAAATAGTCTATCTAAAACTCAAACTTCGAATACAACTGTGTCCAAAACCACTCGATACACGTGGACCTATGTGTTTCGAATGGTTCCGGACACAATTATGTCTGGAATTTTGTTTTAAAGATTTTGTTCGCCGCATTGCTCTTCTTGAAAGTGTGTTTATCAAGAGTTTGTGCTCACCTAAAAAATTCCAATTCAAAGGTATGGGAACTTCACATAAAAGATCATTTCTTGTGTTTTTACTCTTAGTTTATATTAGCAAGAAATGATGTATCATTTTATGCTTTTTATCCATTTTATCCCATCTATTATCATAATTTACTGATCATACGTCCGACAAGAAATATTGGATACATATCATTCATCTATTCTCTGTGTCAAGTGCCCGACACTGAATTAGATGTATTTTAAAAAATTTACATAACATAGAGCCGCACAAATCAAAGAGACTGCTTCTAAAGTACCGTGATGCGGTCATGATCGTAAATGTTTCTCGGAACTTCCTCGAAGTAGTATCATCTCATAGTAAAAAAAAAAACGCGTTATTTTTTGTACTGGTTGATGAACTATTTACCTTCCAATTACACTCCAAAAACTTTTCACTTTCATGTTCTTAGAGATCATTATGATCTTTGTTTTGCTGTTTCCTGAGAAAGGACCAGAAGTGGATCAAAACAAGCAATGCATATCCATTCCATAGAAAGAGACTGGCTGATTTTAGGGAAGGGATGAGACTATAATAACTGTGAATCGAAAGCAAAAACGTAGTATACAATGTATCCAGATAGAGACATGATGACAAGCAGTTGAGCTAAATGGGCAAATAATACACGAGCATAATTGTCAATTTGATCGAATATTCCTTTTTCAGCTCCTCATAGAGTCTTAGGCCGAGATAGGAAAAATAAATTTTTCGGTTGGCCCTTGTAGTAATCTAACAAATACGAAGATACTAACATCCTATCGTCATGGAGACTAACTGGACATACTTTTGTACACGCAAAGGAAGCAAGGAGGGAGAACGCCTCTACGTAAGAACACAAAATATGAAACGAAATGTCCAAGATTTAGATCTACATATGCTAACGTTAAGCAGCAACCTTCATTTCAAAAACAATGACTGATAGTCTGATAACTGTTTAACATGAGCAAAGTTAGCAAAAGGAGTACGACGTATAAACATGTATACAGAAAGAATGCCCTCCATGACATAAAAAGTCGAAGTTCGACCTAAAAATGAGTACGTTATGTACAAAACTATCTACATATTTTGCCATTTGAGGCTTATAATAGAAGGGCAAAGGAAAATGAAATGAAAGAAACAAAGAAATGACTCGAGGCTCATAACAGAAAGGGGGGAATTATCTGGCTCCGGTAATGGGACCTGCTGTGCATGTGTTTTCTCAAGTATGATGTAACGAATAGAGGCTGAGAACATGGCCTCAGGTTTTCCGGGTAAAACTGTTGCTGCTGACAGGAATAATGCCCTAGGTCTAGATCATATACCCTTGAACTCAAGAGCTGAGAGATGAAATTAGTATTTATCAGTTACCACAACATTGGTAATGAAGGAAGAGAAGCGGAAAAACAAGATATCGGTAGAGGCAGAGAATGTCACGAGTTATCACGTGGAGTAGGGAAGTTAATCCCATCTTTTATGTGGCTTACTGCAGTGGGGCATAACCATTTCAGCATGTTTGGTCCTAATATCTGATCACAAAGAAGACATGTTAGCGACCATTAGATTTGTGATGACAAAGAAGCAAAGAGACTCTGACACGACTACTGCATTTTTTTTCTTCCAAACATTAGGGCATGGATACGTTGCGAAACACATTGAATATCATTACAAGCCAATATGTTTATTTTGTAGGTATGTATAATTAAATAAAACGCAAAACCCGTGATGAATAGCACAAGTAGTACTATCAAGTATCAAGATTTAAAACCAACAAAGTAACTAAAAACGTAATCAAGAAGTACTCAAGTAATTTTGAACCGCCCCAAGTTTTTACAACACATTTACATTCTATCCCCAGGGCGTCCTAGGAAAAACATAATAATAAAAGTGGACGCATATTTGAGCATGTCCGAACATGTCCAAAATGTGTTCGAACGTGATCCATGAGGCAGATAGACGTGGCTGTGCTTTTTAGACACACAAACGCATGCAAGCACAGAGTTAGAGGGAAAGAATACCAGGGTAATGTTTTTGTAGACACCAACATCGAAAGGATGGCGATAGCTTTGTCCAGATTTCCTAGCCAACCATGCTGCTCTTATTACGTCATAACGCTGTAAAAGAGCTCAGTCCCAAACATGTGTTAATTAACGAAAATCATTTAATTTGTGATCTGTGTTGAAACACTTCACTTACCTCTATGGTCGTCATGTTATGACTGATGAGGAAGATATGCCAGCCCAGGAGGGTTCCCAGTGTCAAGAATAAGCCAACAGTCATTACGCCGCATACAATCTGAAAATGTCACTGCTTTTATAAGTTTCTATAACATTTGACAGTTTGTATAGATTGCGAATAGAACCAAACCAAAACCAAGAAAACATCCATGACGGTTTGTGTTTAAACTCGCATCAGTAAGAGTCTGGATGAAATTCTAAAGGAAAACAAAATTTGAAGATCATTGCAGCGAGAGATTAGTAATTGGAATTCTGAGCTTGTTTGGGCTATTTCTTTTTGCAGCCACAAGTCCTTTCAAGCCGAGGTAATTAAACTCTCTTTTTCAGCTGCAATTTATTACCTATGGTTGGAAAGGAATGCCAGGGTGTTTGGTAGGGGTGTGAAGTCTGTAAATATGTTGATTGAGGCAATCACAGCGGGTGTTAGGGCCAGGGTGTGTTCGTGGAAGGATCATTGCAGAACTGAAGCCAACAAGGAGATATGTTTGAGATGGGGGTTCTCCCTTAAAGTTTTGGGAAGTGATCAGGTTTGATTCCTGAAGTTGGGCTAGCTTTTTTATGCTCTTTGTTTCTGTCTTGCTCCTTGTAGGAGCTTTGTTTTCTCTTTTGTGTAAGGACTGAGTCCTTTTTGTACATGGTGTTTTGGTGAATAAAATTGACATTTACCAAAAAAAATAATAATAATTTGAAGATGATTCCACACACTACAAATCTCAATTAACTATCCTTATCATATTAAAAGTAGCTTAGAAACTGAGCAAGGACCTCTCATTTATGAATCCATTAAACTAGAATCCATGAACTGCATCAAAAGGGTTCTAAAAGAGAAATGCCGGCAATTCAGCAAACACAGAACAAGTCCAATAACCAACGAGTTTCTAGTTGACTCACATAAAACAACTTGAGGGGGCCACTTCCACTGTAATTCCAGTCCTTCTCAATTGTGCAGCATATAGTTACAACCTAAGCATGTCGACTTTTGTTACAACTTTGAGCAAGTTAAGGAAAACATATATATGAATGAATAAATAGAGGAAAAGGAGTCCAAGAAACATACTGCAGAATAAAGGCTGGACATAGCTGCATAAAACACAAGGACGACAAAGGCCTTGTAGTTCCTATGACCAACACAATTATTTATCCACATACAGTGATGATCCTGCATGAAGTCTTAATGTTAGACAAGTCTACAAAACTAACATGTAGTTGCCCGACAACGGAAGGTTCCGTACCACTTAGTTATTCCAAAAAGAATGAAACAACGCCTACCATCCTCAAGATACACCTTCTACAAGACCGGCAATGATGAGCCCTGGGAGGCTTGTAAGCAGAACACTTGGCACATTGCCTTAGTTGTGTGCCCTGTAAATGATGTAGGTGGACCATGTAAGCTAAAAAAGAGGCACGTGGACGTTGAGCAAGTAATTTGGAATAAATGGTTGGAGGCTCTATGAATCACATTTTGTGAAAGAAAATTGCAATTTGACTTTGCCGAACCAACAACCTTTCCGGTAATCATGCATACTCTAAACAACAACGAATAAACAGAATATCCTAACTTCTAATGCCTAAGCTTTCTACAGTTTGGAGTCCAATCACTATTTGAACATCCAAAAGGCAATAAGGCATGGCATGGTTATAAAATTTTCGCACAGGAGAAAACAATTGAAAATTCGGATCGTCTCGTCTACTTTTACATTGCTTCCAGAAGCTCTTATTTTGAGAAAAAAAGTATTAAGGACACACAACATTGCACAAACACTTGCACATACCCTCAGAAGCTCTTTAACTTTATTGCTTTGAGAATAGAAGCGCAAGTCTCTTTCTAGAGCACAAACAGGACTCGCGACACGACTGACTTGCCGACACTAGGATTTTCACAACACAAAAAGACATCAAGGGATATGATTCACATAGTTTCTCATGACATGTTCCATATCCTACAGTTTGGTGGTGTTGAACAGCAAACTGTCTCTCTTATTGCGACCGTTGTTAGCGTTATTTGCAATTTCCGGATACCAACAAACCATTAGAGTCTGTATTTCTTTTACCATTTGGGTTTGGGAGGTAGTTGATTGGGTTGTGTCTAGATACTCTGCCCGATGGTTGACGAATTGGCTTGGAGGTCCTTCGGGTGCAAATGTTTGGCATATGATCAACAAAGGTATATGTATTTCATTTGCATAGTGTGTTGCATTTAAACCAATGGTTTTCCCATGCATCATGTGGATTTTAATGCCTTTTCATTCATAGAATTATCTTGTGTAGAAAGCTTAGGCATTAGAAGGAAATTTTTCTATGCCTGTTCTTGCTTTGATCCACTAAGAGAGTTGCGCTTCCTTAGTTAGCAGGCACTTAGCAAGCGCTTCGCGCTACCCTGAGATGCTGGCACAATGGTGGCGCTGCGGTGACCTTAGGAAAGCTTACCTGAGCATATTTTACACAGGTTTTTGCCTCTTTAGGGCATGTGACTGCATCAGATATTTTAGAGAGAGAAATTCTTTCTATCTTAGATCTTCATGTATTTTGATGCATAAAAGATTATTTAAACCTTGTGTTCGATCATTTCACTTGTCAATCTATTGTTATTCTTTAATACTCCATGAATACACTCAAGATTGATTCTTTCTACCAAAAATCTTCATCATTTGCATTCATTGGTGCCTTCCTTTCTACATGGCCGGATGATTCCGGGGCTGATTTGATCCAAAGATCGAGGTGATGATTCTCGTGGAGTCCATGAAATCCAAGAGGACCACGGGGTGCTGCATCAAGAGGTGGAGTTAGGTGTCGCAAGGGGCTTGTGGGTAATTCCTAATTTGGTATCTCTTGTAAACCTTTTGATTTACGAAATATAAGTAGAAATAGGCGGTGGTTTTGATTTGGACTTCCCCCAGGACTTTGTAGTGGTTTAGGTAACTTTAACTGTCATGCCTCATGTTCAGATCATAGTTCCATGGTCTTCCCAACAAAAGATGGTTGACATTTTAGGTAACCACCTCATACCAACACTTATCCTTGTACTTTGAGCCAACAGAAAAGGAATTCAAACAGCCCCTGGTAACGTTTCCCACATTTCCCTTGTTAAACCATCCCAATTGATTACCACTTGCCAAGAGTTCCAAGCTTCACAACCATTTAGTAGACTTAAACCATTTACCTCCCTAGCGAACTTCATATTAGCAATTCATATTGTTATGTTATCAAAACTCAGTCTTCCCAAGCTTCTTAGAAAGGTTATTGGGCATAGGCCGCTGCGCCCTCTGGTGTGAGTGGTCAAGTGAACCAGAACACCCTTTTCTTTGAATTTTATTAGTAGTTTTAGGCTTTATTTGACCACTAAGCTCTATATTATGAACACTCATCCATTCAGGTAATTCATAATTCATTATTAATTGAACACCTAATACATTAGCTTAGACATAAAGTATTCCTAATGACAAATTTATTTAAAAGATAGAGAGAAAAAGAATGATCTACTGGTGTTGTTATCGTTCTAGCGCTGAACATCAGCCGACTCGACATCCCCCCCCCCAAAAAAAAAAAAAAATACGTCCAAAAAGATCCGCTTCAACCTATTCGCCACAATTTTCCCTTTTTGAATATTAATCGATTATTCGGCCAGTCCAATCTTGTTTGGCTGATTGGCTCAAGATGTAAAATTTCTTCAAGAACAATTGCAAAATCTAATGTATTGTTATGTTTTCTAACCACACTATTCGTACTACTATACGAAATTTTGTGTGTATACTACTGGACTACTGGTTAATAGAGCTAGTAGAGTTAAAAGGTAATCCTTGAACCGCTGTTATTGAGACTCAACCTAAGTCAATTAGCCTAACCATGGCATTCTTATACTGAATCCCCAGACATAAAGATCCATATTATATGGACGGATTATGATTTTTTTATGGGTAAATTATGATCTTATTAAGCACACCAAGCCAAGAACAAGAGAACCCAAACACCACATACGTAGAAGTCAACACCTTCAACCAGTAACACAAATGAGTGTCAACGAAATCATTACTCCAACACAATAAGCCCAAAATACCAATTAAAATCCTTACACTTTTCATGAGCGCTTGATCCGAAGCCTCGCTAGCTTCAAAGTCAGGCACGTAAGCAGGTGGGACCCCACCTGGGTCGGTGAGGACGCAGACGAGGAAAGAGAAGACACAGAGAGAGGCCAAGAAGGTGAAGATCAGAGCGTTCAATGAACCAGCCGAGCTCTGCAACCCCACCCAATTCTCTATGAAGACGAAGACTGCGACGTAGTAAATAAAACCCAGCAGCAGAAACACAGAGAAAACAGGGATCGACAGAAATCTTTTCCCCTTCATCGATTCTCTCTCTCTCGTCCCCGTGGAAGAGGACTCCAAAGATTTTGAGAAGTCAATTTTGGTGCGAGTTTGTTTTTCTTTCATTTTCTTTTCTGGTTGAAACTTGAGGGTCTGTTTGGAACATGTGGAAAAGAAAAGAAAGAAAAATAAATAAAATAAAAAAAAAGTCAAAAAAATTTATTATTATTTTTAAAATTTAAAATTGTTATTACCAAACGGAAATTTTTTTTAGTTTTCCTTTCCTTTTCTTAATTCGAAACAGAGCCTGAGGCTTTGTAGAGCGAAAACAATTAGGCCCCGTTCCGGAACTCAATATAAGCCATTATTTTTTAAGAAGGCAATTTCAAGCTCAAAAATAATATATTTATGCAAATAATTTTTCTACCAATATGGATCTAGTTTGATAGATCTCATCGAGATCTTTTATACGGTGCAAAAAAAATTTAAAAATTATTTTTCATTTATATTATTTTTGAATTTGAAAATGTGAAATAAGTACTTATTTTTTAAGAAGGTGTTCTGGAACGGGGCCTTAATTTGGAGGAAAATGGGCCTGGGTCAGGCCATATTTTAATGATCCAAATTCGGCCCAAGTTTCCTTCATGGCCCATTAAAGTATGGGGAAGGAACCATATAAAAGGACCTTAAACTTGTTTGTGGATTTTACAGAATGGGCCTGGTTCAGCCGACATTATAAGACCACTCATCAATAATCTTTGGCAGGGTGTTTTCGGTAGTGAATAAGTTGTTGAAAAATGTCAAGTTGTTTTCGGTAGATAAGAAGTTGTAGATGGCCATGTGAGTGAAAAAGTTGTTATTAAAAAGTTAGTTAATATGAACAAGATGATAAAATGTTAAAATTTGTTGATTAGCGTTAATGACATGGTTAAAACGCCTACATTTTTTTCTCAAAATGTTACTGGAAACACCCAAGAGTGGGGCACCCCACGTGATGTCCCAACACCTTTCTTTACCACGCATATTTGTGGGTTCATATATTTAATACTCGACCCTACATTAATGTTGGCGGAGAAGGCCAGGGCTGGCGGTGCCCTAAGACTAGAGCTGCAAACGAACCGAGCCGCTCGCAGCTCGGCTCGTTAATGGCTCATTCAAACTCGGCTCAGAAGTTAAACGAACAAGCTCGAGCCGATTTTTTCAGCTCGTTTTGTAAACGAGCCGAGCTCGAGCTAGGATAAGCTCGGCTTGAGTCGGCTTGCGAGCCGGGGTATATACACTTAAGTTTTGGATTTTTATTGTTATTTCATAATTTGTTCTTTTCGTTTTCAGTTTCCAATCAACCAAGGGAGGCGAGAGCACACGCACACTAGCACACCATCCCTCCATAGGAAAATGAAATATATATATATACCTTCACAATCAAAATATTTTTGGTTGTATTAGGCTTATGTGAGAATATATATACATTTTTCGTTGGTCCGTTGAGGCACGTGAACAAGCTCGAGCTCGAGTCAAGCCAAGGCCTGCTCGGCTCGAGCTCGACTCGTTAAGTTTTCACTGAGCTCGAGCTCGTGTTCGTTAAAAACTTAATAAACAAGCTTGAATATAATAAAACTCGGCACGTTTGCAGCCCTACCTAAGACCACTCAATAAATATTGGGTCTTAAGAGTTTCTCCAAGAGATGCATCAAAATTTAGTACTATCACGATTTAATTTAAGGGGGAAGGAACAGTCCGGTTTTCTGAGGCAGATTACGGATCACATTACGGTGATTTGATCTATTCATTTTACGAAAAGTTTACGGTTGCCGACCCCAAAATACCGATTGGATCCTGACGTCCCGCCAGGCACACTTCGGCTACTGGACAGCTGATTCGAGCCGTCCAAAAATTCTATAAAAAAAATCAAGTGGGCCCACGCGAGAATCAATGGCATCCGATGTGTGTAGGTGCTCGATCTAAACACTCTATGTTTTTGTATATATATGTTACAAAAATATCGAGTGTTTGGATCGAGCACCTACACACATCGAATGCTGTTGATTCCCGGGAGAGCCCACTTGATTTTTTTTATAGAATTTTTGGACGGCTCGGATCGACCGTCCGGTGGCCAGAATGTGCCCACAGGGCGTCAGGATCCAATAGGATCCCTTTTGGTCGGAAACTGTAGCACCATTGACTAATAAATATTGATAATAACCTTATACACAGTTATTTTTATAAAATGAACAGCTGAGATGATCTAACAAAACGTATCCTTCGTGGCTGCTTAAACTAGCAGCCAACTCCATATTCTAATATCTGATCGGCGCTCTTCATAAAGACATTGGAAGAGTGAGGGAAATGTTTTCGAATCATTAATTTGAAAGATTAATTTGCTGGCAGAACATCTTTTGAAGTATTTGTCAGGAGAAATTTTTCGGTGCTGGGTGGGTATATCCCACGTGATACCCGATACATGCGGGCCGTCCAATACACTTTTAGACGGCTCGGATTAAAACCCTCTCTTTCTTTTCATCCTAACACTTTCTCTTTTCTTTTTCTCTCTCTAAATTTGATCCGTCGAAAGACGCAATAGACGGTTCGGATGTGCCGAGCTGATACCGCGTGATACTCGCCCAGTACTGAAATTTTTTCCATTTGTCAGAGATGCTCATCATCTTGTCCTGTCCATAGAATCCATTCTTTACTATTCTTGTCCTGCACAGATATGAAGATCCCCGGACTTGATCTTTCAAACATGGTTGTCTCAAGTTTAATGTGATGAGTGATATCTCTTACCACTTTCTCCTCTTTGTTTCCCAAGAACTCAAGATTCTATCGGCTTTCATTTTAGTTCCAGACCTGGTACAGTCCAGGGAAGAGAAAACACGAAACCTTCCCGGAAACTCAATTAAAGGTCCAGAACTCTTCCCTAAACTATCAAAATTCTTTATATCTAGATCGTTGATCGGGGGGTTCCAGGACTGAGTGTCTTGATCCGTATCATTTATGTTTTAGTTTTTCATTTGTCTTGTTTCCGGTAGGGATACATACATAGTACACATTTTTTAAAACAGGTACTGTATTTAATTTACTTCCACCGTACTGAGCAAACCATGAAGTGGGTTCTATCCTCTCTTTTTTTTATATAAAAGACAAAGATACCATAAAACACTAAAATTAAAAGCCTGTTTATAAGATAAAAAATATCCGCACTTCTGCCCTTTACACTAAAGTTTCTTTTTTGAACAAAATATAAATTTGCTGCCTTGTTTTAATTAGCTAAATAACACCATGATCTATCAGAAAGCATATATAATGTAGTGAATTTAGTTAATTTATGCCCAAGAATCCAATTAAACGTGAAAACTATGGGCAAAAAGAGGCAAAAACAAACAAAAGAACTAGTGATCCCCTTACCATACACTAGTTATCAGTGCATCCAGTACTTAACCTATTCAAAAGCTGTATCACATTATAACTGACCGTGGTCCCTAACAATGTGTACAATTCTGATGCTTTTTGATCATTTAGTTTTGGGTTTATTTGGTAATGTGCCATGGAAATCTTTAGTGGGCTGTGCATCAAATATTTCAGGGTACATCCCTAAATGATAGTACCTTTGCTCTTTCATGTCGAGCATCTCGAACCTCACAAATAATACAGCTATCACCGCCAGTCTAATCTGGGGACCATTAACTTTGTCGAGTCCACTGCAATGACAACTGTGTTAAAGTTGAGGCCATCAATTTCATCGAGGCTACTGCAATAACAATTGTGTGTTAAAGTTGAGGCCATCAATTTCATCGAGGCTATTGCAATAACAATTGTGTTAAAGTTTTCAGTTGCATTCAATCTATAGTTTCTTGGGAATACGTAACTTGTAGTCTGTAGATTAGAAAGACTAAGCTTGGGTGAATTGATGCTCTAACACATATGGTTCGATAGAGTGTGGAGTACGTCATGATTACAAAGACACGAGATGAGATGAGAGGACACACGAACCGTGCAAGACCTAGCTAGGTCTAATATCATGTTGAAGAATTTGGATAGGAGAACATTGAACCTGGATCCTTTAGCAATAGTAAATTGGAGAAGCCTCCTAGATTCTCTATAGAGAACAAACTCACATTTTGAAACGATATAGGATAAGTTTAACAAAGTGCATGCACCATTTTGATTACAAAATCGAGTACTCCAACCCACATTGCCAACCTGTCCTCGATTTGTCTCTTCAAATCACTGTAAGTCTTTATTCCCAGTACACTCACAACCGCTTGATACGTTGAAAATCTCAAAATACACTAATCGCGACCGACTCGCAATCGTGCGCCCCGTAGAATACTGTCGGGGTATATGGATTTCGGGACATTGGATTGCACGCTATGTCAACCAACTGCTTTGAAACCCAACACCATGCAATTAATTTGATTCAAATTGGGGAACCGAGACGTACGCTCGCCTTAACTTCCTCGCCTTCTCTCATGGGCGGCCTTGATTCGAAGTTATAGTCATGAACTTTGCCAGCAGTAGCTAGCTATGACCATTTTTTGGGGGAAGGAATAAACTGAATCATCAGTACTACCTTACTGTAATCGGTAAAAGCATGAGAGGGGAAACACAAGCAATAAAACTACGGTAATTAAGGTGAAGCTAGCATGCATGTTTCGCCATCACCTATGGGCCGCATAGTACATACTGTAATTAAGTTTGCAGCACCAAATATGCTGACGTGGTGCTTTCTTTATTTTGCATTTTTTACCACGTTCACAAATTAGGAAACAATATGTAGTTGAATTTCTATAATACTAGTCGGAGTGAATTTTAAATGGAAAAAGGGTAAAAGCAGTCCAGTGGACTGATGCTAAGATTTTAAAAATGTGTTAAAAAGTGTAGAAAATAGAAAAAAGAAAAGAAAAGAAAAGAAGCATATTGGAATATGTGAAAGTGTATTTCAAATCTGTTAAAAATAAAGAAAGTGAATGGAACAGTGTTAAAGGTGTATTGGTATGTGTTCTTTTTTGTGTTGCCGTTAAAAAACAAGTGTTTTTTTTCGTGTTGCCGTTGAAAAAAAAAGTGTTTCTTTGTGTCTATTTCTAAATTTGTTGACAACCCAGCGAGCTGTCAATAAAATGACTAGAATGACCCTTTTTAAATGATCATGCTTAAGATATTAAAAAATACAAGTACTAAATAAACCAATGTGATAGCTAGGCTAATGGCAGGAAAGAATAAGCTTTTCAGTACTTTTATTTTTTGTTTTTGCCTGTCAGCTGTTTTAATTAATTTGTTAAACACATTAAGAAGCCGTAAACAAAATTAAACTACTCTTGCAAAATTGTGCATTCAAAATTGGAACAGTTCCAAAAAAAGGAAAGCAAATCTGATCGTTGGATAAGTGGAGAGAGCTCAGACGAAATTTTTTCCACATAGCAAAACCTAACCCTAATGTTTAGTTATGAAACCTTTCTCTTTCCCTCTTTGTATAGAATCTATGAATCACTGATACCTCTACGGGTTGACGTTTCGCAGTGTCTAGATACGGAAACACCTTGGGGACAAGTATGGAACACGCCACGCCACGCGGAGTGTCTCATAATTTAATATAATTTTTTTTGAGGGGGATAAAGCAGGGGACACGGCGGGACACCGATGGAGACACGGCTGGGGACACTGATAGAGACATGACGGGGGGTCAAAGTGTATTTTTTTAAAAAAATTGGGGTCAAACTGTAATTTTTTTTAAATCTTGGGGGTCAAATTGTAATTTTTTTTAAATTTTCAGGGGTTAAATTGTAAATTTTCAATAGGGTATTATCGAACTTATGGATGTCTTGTTTTGTTTAAATGGTATTGGAACTATGAAATTTTCGTTTTGCCCACATTTTGCCATTTAAATTTGGAAAAAAATTGAAAAAAATATAAATAAATATACACGTGGCGTGTCCCCTGCCGTGTACGTGTCCCAATTTTTTTAGAATTTTCGTGTCCCCGTGTCCGTGTATCATATTATAGAATATTATCCAGTTCAATAAACCGACTAATTAAAGGTAGTAAAAACCTTGTGTACTGTAGTTATATATAGCCAATGCTGTATACAAGAGATGTTTTGGATGCGATTTAAGGGCTGATTAGGACTCGATTCGAGGGCTGTTTACAGGTTGATTTAGGATTCTTTTGGGGGCTGATTTTGGGGCGATATTTGGGATGTGCTTGGGCTGTTTGTTTTTAGGGGATATTTTAGGTGTTTGGTTGAGGCAGCCAGGGTTAAGGGTGACATTGGAAGCTTTTGGGTGGTATTTTGGTGGTCTTAAGAAAATCTTCGAGAGGCAGAGAGGTCGGTCAAGAATTTGTGAGTAGCAGTAGTGGGAGACTGGGAGGGCATTGTGCGCTCTCTGGGGCAAAAGCTCTCTCAATGCAGTTCTCTTCTTATTATACTGGTTTCATGCTTTTTATCCTCCTGATGACTGAAATCTTCTTTTGCCGATTAAAAAAAAATTTTACTGCATACAAACTGCCTGCTGCTTGGCATAGTATTTGCTTTTGCTGTTTCTGATTGTACAACTGCTGCTATTTTACTACTGCTGAAGGGTTTATGGGAAATTGCCTTTGCAAGTGGGGTGACGTTCAATGTTGTTCCAATGTGTGCGGGAGTGATCAAACTGTTTTTGTCTGTTGCTTGTGTTTTTGATTATTTTAACTTTTCGATGGTTGGCGCCTTGCCGGCCATTTGTTTTTCCTTCTTGGGTCCGAGTTGAATATCGGTTGCATGGGATGCTTGTTTTCTCGTCGTGATGCCATTTTGCTCGTGTTTTTTTTAATCTTTGTAATTCTTTATTCAAAGATTAATGAAATTCTTCTTTTGCTCGTTTGTTGTTTACCCTGCTAAATTGCATATATATATGATTTTAATTGTCATAATTTGCGCGCATAGAGTCCTTTAATTCTTTATAAATGTTGCAACAAATTTTTTTCTGAGAATGTTGCTTTATTTTGTTCTATACTATGCCTTTTGGCTTCCGACCTTATAGCTGCTCGTTGTACCATGTGGTTTTCGAGTTAATTAAATATCTTTTTGTAGTTTAAAATCTCTTTTCCACCTAGGTCAAAGGGCTATGATCGATCTATTTTAATTAAGATAGAGAGAATGAATAGATCGATGGAATTAAATACGTATACAATTCCTGAAAATCTCTTACATACAATCCGATTCTTTCTTCTTTTTTTCCAAAAACAAATAAGAAGCAAGAAAGTCAAAATGTGAAAAGAATAACAATAAATGAAAAGCGTCCATTATCTAATGGTAGTGACAGAGGTCTTTTAAACCTTTGGTATAGGTTCAAATCCTATTGGACACAATTTATATATATATATATATATATATATATATATATATATATATATATATATATATTAAGATTTCTATGTCAAAAGAAGAGAAGACGTTTTGAATGATTTGAATCAGGGAAGCTTCATTACTCAAAGATTAAACAGATCAATGACACATTGGCAAAACGTCACTCGATCGAGACCCAAACCAGAACAGAAGGAAGACAAGATGCCAACCACCCAAAATCCGAAGGGAAAAGAAAAAACCGGTAACCCAAACAACCCAAGGAACTGGTCTCTTATCACTCTCCCCTCGCGCCACTAGTATGGAATGGTCCACATAAGGTAGTGTTAACTAAAGGCACAAGCAACTGGATCCCTTCCCTTCGCTCAACCAAACACAGCTGAGCCTCGAAACCCAACATAAAAACGCTTCCAAGCAATTCATATAGTCATTGAGAAGTAAGAGACCATATGCTATCAGGTAAATAAAATGGCTATTCGCTCGGAAGAAATTTGATAGTTTTCGTGTGTGTTTTTGTCAAACAGGTCGTTCTTTGTGATTGTGAATTCTGTGGTATGCTTTTACCTTGTTGTTTCTCTTCCTATGTCCATCTTCCGCATTGTGAGGAGTGGAGCAAGAATCAGAAGGGTCATTCTCATCTTCCTAGATTCGGTAAATGATTCTATGTTTCTTTTAGCAATTTTTTACTGTCTTTCGTTCATTTTTTTTTTAAACGGCGAAAAAAGAGACTCCCTCCGTCCCAATTTACTTGTCACAGTTCTATTCTAACTGAATTAAAAAACTAGTTATATTTTTAAATTGGTAATGAATTTTATATCCAATATGGATCTTGTTTGATAGATCTCGATTTGTTCTATAATACAATGTTTTCAAAATCACCTAAAACATTATAAATTATAAGATATAATTAATTAAAAAGTGGCACGAACTCCAAAAAGTAACAATTAAATTGGGACGGAGGGAGTATTATATAAATAAAGAAGAACAATAAAAAGAAAGCATGCTATTCAAGCTCTAAAGATTGACAAGAAAACAATCCGATCAATGCCCAACAGGGTCACCCCCAAAAGGACTCAACGAAACAGCTCACCCCCCACTCAGGACAAGACACCCCCTACCGAACAACCAAAGCACACCCCGCCAAGTCCCAACCCAAAAAGCAAGCCACCCCAGATTATGAGGCTTGAAGAAAGCTTTTAGGACCCCACAAATTCTTCAATGTAGAAAACCTTTGAATTCCAAAAGCAAAGAAGCCAACCTGCAGCTTAAATGACTGACAACTACCAAAAACTCAAAGAATTAGAGAGCTAGGCCTGCCCTGCTGCTTTGTCAGCTCTGTCCAAATCTTCAGTTACCATATCTGCAAATTTGCTAACGACTTCATCCTCCTCACCATCATACCCCAATCCCATGATCTTATTGCAGGTCCAAATTGCTTGTGTTTCGTCTAGAATTATTTTATTTCTGTTAATAACTCCATTTGAAGAGATAGATACAGAGAGAGTTAGAGCTGCAACGGCAGATCTGTAAACCGCACATCTTTCATGACTTGTGGGTTTCTTTGCTTTTCGACATCTTTCCTCCAATGAGCAAACCATCTCCGTTTCTTTCGGACGGAAAATCTTTTCTCGAAAGAAAAATGTTTTCCACCCAAAACAAACGGACCGTACACGTTGGACACATATCCACGGAGGTTTTTTCCTGGCTTTGGACGTAACGTGATTGTCAGTTCTTGCAAAACAACGCAACAGCCCCTGAAGTTATCTCAGAAAATTTTCCGAATGCTATTTCTGTGATACTGAATCATTGGGGAGGAGGAAAGGAGCCGACTAGTCACTTCTGGTGAAGAATCTTTGGGCTGTTGTGTAGTTGGTTCTTAGAAAACAACACAACAGCCCCCCACACCTCCCTCTAACTAAGAATCTATCGGCGAAGGAAAGGAGGCGACTAGTACATGGACAAGTACAACTCCATAGAAAGGGAGAAACCCTACCTCCAGTTCAACAAAATTACTACAACAATTTCACCGTTCTCCATTTATATATATTTTAATAACACAGTGTTGGTGGAAAGGTCTAACAAGAAATGATCAAAACATGTATTTTCGTATCCAAACTCATTTCTTGAGTTCCAAATTCCAAAAAAAAAACAAAAAACAAATATATGCTTGTCGATTGAAATGCCAAGGAGAACACAAACTCGTATTATATATATATATATATATATATATATATATATATATATATAGAGAGAGAGAGAGAGAGAGAGAGAGAGAGAGAGAGAGAGAGAGAGAGAGACTGGAGAAGATCCAAATTTCATATATCCAATTATTACCATTCAAGATGTGAAGTAATAATTATTCCCATGAGGTTCATGTATTGTACCGAAATTCACCGTATGCCACTATACATTTAGATATGTAAGATGTACCCTCTTATCATTCAAACATTCACAACATTTGCAGTTAAATTCGTATTATCAATCATGAATTCATTACTTAAGAAATTCATAAAAAATTTCACATGAATTCAATTTTTTTTAATAACGGCGTGAGTGTGCCAACTTGAGCGTGCCTCGACTAATCTAGAAGTCATGAAGTTAGTCCTGAAGTTAATGACCAGACAAATCTCTTCAGTGGCCCCAAGGTTTGGAACGTTTGAACTTAATTTATGATTCGATAATATTGCAATCTCTTAGAGGGCAAACTAACCTTTTGGTTATTGTCTCATATGCCACTCAGCCAAACCGCTTGGAGTTTGCACGGAAATACCTATATAACAACAATATGAAATGCATAACATTTGTATGAAATCGTATTGAGTAGATGTTATGTGCTTTTATGCAAATGCTATATTTTTTAAAAATTATATTTAAATGTTATAAATTTAAGGAGATTCAGGGTGCATAACGACTCTTCCCATATAAGAAATATATTAAGCAAGTGTTATGTTCTTATAAATTTATATACAAATGTTATAAATTTAGGGAGATTCAATATAGTATAACCTAATCAAAAGCCGAGTACCACAAAATCTTAATTTCCTTTACCAATCCAATCATCTTATGAAAATTTATCGAATGGTCTTAGAAACACCGCCATGTGATGTCCAAACATCATTTTTCACTGCATATCTTGTGGGACGACTCAGTACTAAATGTACAAACCCCACAAGAATATGTGATGAATAAGGGGCGGTGCCCCAAGACCACTGAACAACTACTTCAAAATTACGGGGATTGGGGGATTAAACCTGGTCAAACAGATAAAGGAACCAAATAGATTAACAAATAATGAAATCTAGCAATAGATTACTGGTCCAATTTATATGATATTTCTTTCAATTTAGCTCTTTAAGTCTTCGCAAAAATGAACAGAAAAATCACCGGTGATAGAACTTAGAAATTCATCAATAACATACCACATTAGCAAAAGAACGCGCGGGACAAAGTCGCGACAAACTTACCTTTTTCCAATTGGACGAAAAAAGATCCGGAAATAAGGTCGTCGCTCTCCGTACGTTTATAGTCACTTGGTTGCCGATGCAGCATCATCAAGATTCTCATCTCCGAAAAAAGCACGATCGGATCGTACGTATTTCACATGTGAATCTTGATGACGCCGCACCTGCAAACAACAACTCTTGCGACTCTTCATCAGTACTACACGCATGATCGGAAGGTAAAGCCAGGAAGTCAAAAGAATTAACCTTTTTTTCTGAGGAGACCAGAATATCGAAACTAAGAGTCAGGTACGTAAGTAGTCGTTTGGTTGCCGATGCAGCATCATCAAGATTCTCATCCGTGAAACGACGACGATAGATAATGGTCGCATTATTTCGCATGTGAATCTTGATGATGCCGCATCCGCAAACAACGACTCTTCATCATCAATCCATGCATGACTGGTAGATATAACAGAATCTTCCTTTGAAGAGATGGGATATGATAGCAGAGCAGATGATGGGAATCCAGATTGATTAAAATTTAAATGGCTCTAAATAAAAGTAAGAAAATACTAGCTCTGTACGGATTTCAAATCATGACCACGATTGGTATTGACGTGGTGGCTCGTCAGTGGTCACATAAAAAGGTAGATAAATAATCGATTGGAACCCTAAAACAGTACTGCACAGTCTCGAATCAACCTAGAAAGAAAAGAAAAGAAAAAAAACTCAAAACCCTTTTGAAATCGAAAGATTTATTTGGATTTACGTGTAAGAAATAAAGAGAGAATTCTGGGGAAAAAATATTTGGAGAGAAATCATATGGGCTTTCTGGGTTTTGTGATCCGGGTTTTTCCATGAGATCTCAAATCCTGGAAAATCTGAACTCTGATGGGTAGATTGAAGAATCTACGAAAACTTATGCGAAGACGAAGAAGATAAAGAGTTGTTGAGTTTTTCCAGACCTATAGGAAGGATGATGATGAGTTTGAGAGGAGAGAGAGAGAGAGAGAGAGAGAGAGAGAGAGGGGGGGTTAAAGAAATGGTGAGAGGAAAAGGGTTTGTGGGGGATAGTTATATACCGCCGCTGGCATTGAGAGGAGTGATAGTGTAACCAACGAATTCATAGAAACTTTGTACATTCGTGTTTATTTTATTAACAGAAATGCGAAGGGTACAGCAAACCCCGTAGAGCAGCAGCCCACAGATTTGTTTTGCGCTAGTATCGGATCTCATAAAGTTGATCAGAGCCGTTCATTTTATTTAATATATATCGTTTAGGGTCCTTGTAAAATTTTATCTCAATCCGATACCGGTAAGGGCGTTTACGAATCATACAACTTTGCTTCAGAATTTGGCCTGAATTTCTGAAGCAAGGTTGGATGATTCGTAAACGTTCTTACCGGTATCAGATTGAAATGATTTTTAATAGAGACCCTAAACCATATATTAAAAATAAAATGAGCGGCTCCGATCATCTTTGTAAGATCCGAGATGGACGCAAAATGAATCTGTACACGGCTGCTATACATGGGCTGCTGTACCTATAGCACAACTGTTTTATTAATTGGGTCTTGCAAGTAGTTTTAGAGAGGAAAATTTTAGGCTGTTGAATCTATCACTCCTTTTTTTGTTAACGTCATTTCTCTATAAGTGTATTTTTTGTATAAAAATACATTTGTAGGGTTTCCCAAATTTTATGAATGATTTCGTAATGTAAGTGTTCAGACCATCTTACGTGCACATCAATTAGTTCTCAAGAACCAATCTTACCGAATTCTAATTAAAGCCAGAACAAAGCTCTGTAATGCAAGTCGATACTTTAATTATTAATTCTAGAAATGTAGAAATTATGATTTATTATTAGGTGGATAATAATGCCAAAACTGTTTTTGTTTATGTCACAACTGTAACGTATAAAACTTATGTACCATATGTAAGGTATAAGGCTTTTATGCACTAGAGTTTTGATATAAACAAAAGCAATTTTGGCATTATCATAAATAATTTTTGTTTCTAGAGCTCTTATAAGTAAATATTTGCTCTTCAATTAGTTCTATAACTATCTTAGGGCTCGTATATGAGACCCCTAGCCCTAGAGCAAAAAATATATATGATTTTTTAGGATAAAATGAACAGAAAAATATCTTCACTCTGGTTCAAACGGATAAAAAATTAGAACACTTAATTTTCGGAAGACTGCTTATTAACTAAAAAATATGGTTGAAAAATTAAGTCCTTCAATTTTCAATATGTTTGCACTGGTGTGAACATCTTATTTTTTTGATCATTTTGTTTTAAAGAATCATAATTAGTTTTTTTGCTCTAGAGCTCTCATATGGTTGTTATCCCTCAGTTTTGCACAAGGGCAAAAATGAAAATGTATACTATCAATTCAATCATATCCTATGGAAAACAAACATAATACTATTGTTAATTTTATTTCAAACAAACATACTCATTACTGATCACATCTCATTATCAATTCAAATCATAATCTTATTTATCTATCACTGTTATCAAACGAGGCCATAGTGTATTTACAAATAAGGGCAATGCAAAAATCAGAATAAACATTCAAAACTGCTACAGAAACTGACCATGCGTACCAACGGCACACGAGACTTACTTTGGGCCTTACACGAATGATTCGAGCCGTTCAATAAATTAAAAAAATGAGTGGACTCGAGAAAAATCAGCTCAGCTCGATTTGTGTAGGTGTTCGATTCAATCTTCCTATTTTTCATCCAATCTTTCCATTTTTCTCAATTTTCTAAAAAATAAAAAAATTGAATCAAGTACTTATACATATCAAATTGAACTGATTTTTTACTGAACCACTCAATTTTTTTTTAAGTACTAAAATATAAAACGGAGCCCCTCATTTGGACGGAGCCCTAGGCAAACAAAGTACTCCAATTGGTTCACACGTAAAGGTCGCTACAAGTAGTAATAATAGTACCATATTGTGAATTTGGAGGGTTGCCTTTGCCTATAAAAAAATGCTTCGTTCACAATTTGTGTTGATTGTGCAACTAGTTTTGACCGTCCAAATGTGTTTGAACAGTCTAAATTTTAAAAAAATCTTTTAGAAAAAAGTTTAACTTTTTCAAAAAAGAATTTGAGCAAATCGTGACCATTTATTACACATTGTGTGTAAGACTCTTGGGTGCAGTGCTATTCAGTGCTAATGCTCCAACTGTCATAGAATTAAATAAGATTCACTTGGCCCCGTTCCAGAACGTAAAATAAGTATTTATTTTTTAAGAATGCAATTTCAAGTTAAAAAATAATGTGTTTACGCAAATAATTTTCCTACCAATATAGATCTTGTTTAATAGATCTCATCAAGATTTTTAATACGGTGCAAAATAAATTAAAAAATTATTTTTCATTTACATTATTTTTGAGTTTAAAAATGTGAAATAAGCTACTTATTTTTTAAAAAGATTTCTGGAACGGGGCTACTCCTCCTACGTACTATTTTGCCAAATCACGTTAGTCCAGAATTTCCATTTATTAATTTAATTTGTTTTTTGTTTTCTTTTTCCATCTAAAAGGAGAGCTTGTATTGATAAACGCGGAGTAACACTTACAAAACGAAAATTGTTACAAAAAAATTTGGACAAAGTCAATCTAATCGTCTAACAAATAAAAACGAATAAATCACAAGGCAATGATATCTTTTATCTTAACCCAGATATGACTTGATGCAATAGAGACACTTTAAACTGCCTAACATCTAATTATGAGTCTCAAATGGAAAAAAATGCAAAATTAAGGATAAAGACACCAAATACCCAGATGATTAGGTACACTCCAACCAAGGATGAACGCATCAATGAACTCCCAAGAATTACAAATCTGTCAAGCCGCCACTAGTTGCCCCACCAAAAGACATCGTGTAGGGGATAAAACGCTGAAACACAAATATCGTTGGGAAACAACCTCGACCAAGAGAATTCGATCTGCAGATAAAATTCGTCCAAAGACGAAACTAACAACTCTCGTAATTTGGGAGATGCTGCCAAGCAGAGGTGCTTGGCAGCGGTGCCGAGCGCATCTCGGCCGTCCAAAAGTGTTTTGGATGGCCCGGATGTAAAGGTACCGAACGGATTTAAAAAAAAAGAAAAAGAAAAGGAAAAAGATGTTTCGATTCGGGCCGTTGATTCCGAGATGAACGGCCGGATTGGCCGCTCGGCACCCGCTCGGCAGGGGTGCCGCTCGGCAGGGTCCCCGGGTCCTGTAAAACGAGAGACATACAAAATTTTTACAAATCAGATGACAAGTCGTTGAGTTGAAGAGACGGAAGAAAAAAAGAAAAAGCAAAGAAAAATGAGTCAAAATGGTACCATGGCCTTCCCCTTCAGCTGCCGCACACAGGTATGGAACTCACGGGGGAGGAAAAGGGAGAAGAGGAGTTGTGTTAGGTAGGGCCGAGAGAGGGGAGAGAGAGAGACAGATAAGGGCGGCAGAAAAAGAGTTTCGTTTTATAATTGATTTTTAATTTGTTTCAACCAACTTTTCGGCACATGTACAGTAATTACTACTGTACTACAAGTACTTTTACAAACCATGTTAACCAAAACACTAATCTTACGAGAGAGAAAAACACGTGAAAAAACCTGCACAAAACTTATCGTGCGTGCACCGACCCTGATGCTAAATTTTTCCCGTTTGATACTTTTTCGATCTGTCCCGAGACATATAGTGTGGGGTTACTGCCTACTGGCGACACGTTTTGTGTCTGGTTATACCGTGAATGTTCGTGATTCCATTTTCTAGCAGGACTACCATCCTTAACGTAGATAATCTAGAAATTAAAATAAACTAATTACGCGGTAGATCGCCGTGTAATTAAACTGGCTTAACTCTTTCATTGAACTAGGATTTACTATAACATTAAAACGCCTAGTTTTAGTTTCACTAGGTAGTTTCTGTATAGTTGTGTTGTGGGTGTAGCATTAATTTACTAAAGTGCTAAAAATCAGGTACGAAGATAGGTACGTAGCTGGATGGAGGATTTATTGTTTTGGTACTTTTTGTTTTTTCTCCAATATTTGAGCATCGAATCCCTTTTGATGACTTCAATGCTTTTGCCAACAAGAGTGAATAATTCCCATGTCGCTTGTTTGATCCGGAGATATAATGTTGTTGCATGGCTCCAAAAACACTTGTGTTTGTTGTCACCATTTAGACGGGATTATATACTTACTCCGGTAAGACCTTGGTTCTGTTGTCGTAACGGAACATGAAATCGACATGGGCAGGGACGGAGTTAGAATTTTATCTTAGCAGTGGTGAAATATATACTAAAAAATAAAAAGATGCATTGCAATATGTGTTCTAACACTTTTTTTATGAACGAATCAATTATTTTCTTGACCATGATTACCTACCACATCAATTTACACAAATCAATAAAACTGCTTTTTTTTTTTTTTTTTCATATAGTGCAAATACCATTTATTGCTCAATACAAACTCAATAAGGAATTCAAAACATTCAATAATTACTCTAACTTTAATTGAATATTGAAAAATTGAAGAATACTAACCTTTTTCCTAATGGAGTTTAAGAAATCCACACAAAACACGCAACGATAAATGATTTTTTAATTTTTCAAAATTTTACTACTGAATAGTGTCGGCATCGGAAATCTGGAAGTCCACTAAACGAAAAATCTACTACTGCTGAGTCGTGCACAATGCCAACTATTTTGGTTAACTTGCTTAATTTTTTAGGTTAAGTTATTTTATGATAAATTATTTTAGGTTAAAGTGGAGTTTTTTTATTAATTAGACCTCATCATTTATATTATTTTACTTTGGCCCATTGAATTTAGTTTTGGAATACTATTTTGGGTCTCCTTTCTTGAAAAAAAAAATTGAGAATTTATGACTAGTATATAACACAAAATAAGAGGAAAAAAAATCTACTGGTGGCGAGTCTATATAAATTGGAGATAATTTTTTTTTCTTTACATATAATAATTGCATTTTCTAAAATTCTTGTCATGGTGGCCGCCCCTACTAGACCTTCTGGTTCCATCCTTGGTCACATGTATACGATCTCTAATTTTGGCCTTTACGTTACAAACAAAGGCTTAGGGTTGTTTTTCATAGCTCTCAATTTTCTGCAAGATCGAATCATAACAACAAGGTTTTCGTTTGAAAATGTTATTCTCACATATCGGTTACTCATTTGACATCGAAAAAAAAATCGGTAATTATGATTCAATTCTTGTGTCATCTTCCGTGTGCATTCAAGATCGAATCATGCATGCATCTTGAACCTTCATTGTCGTATCCGACTTTTTGAATTTCTAATTTTGACCGATGCGACGTAAGAACTATCGCGCAAAAATAAGGAATCAATTAAAGATCGGAGAGTGATTTTCGCATTTTGGGAGTGCGGTTAACAATTCAAAGGGTGCGAAATCAACTCCTATATGAACTTGATTTTCGCACTCTCAAAAAAAAGTGCGAAACAATTTGGGGAGTGCGAAAATCACTTCTCTTAAAAGATTTCGTAAAAAAAAAAAGTGTGTATTCCAAACCGTTGATTGATTCAATTGCATTTGATAAGGCATATACATGATACGGCTAAGATAACAGCAACTTCGTTCAATATAACTATGATTATGATTAGACATCAATACGTGGCAGTAATCATGATTAGATGACAGTATTAGTGGCAGATCCTCTAATTGATTGATTAACTGCATTAATCTCGATTTGATAAATGATTGAACAAATCTAGTCAATGAAGATTCAAATACTTGTAGACTTTATTTGTTTTTTATGGATTATTCAGGGAGCGTTTCCGCTAAACTTAAAATAAAATCAAGTTGTCCACTAAGCTACGTATATAACTAAAAGATGAAATAAGAGAAATGGAAATTAAATGAGAGGCGAAAGGCAGAAAGGGTATGAAAAAAAGTTTTAGTGTAGAAGAAATTACTTCACTTTTGACAATAAGTTATAGATGAAAAAGATAGCGAAAACGGAGCTTTATTTGCATAGAGTTGCGTCGATTTGTTGGCAATTGTTTGGATGAACAATTGTATTGGAAGACTCCCTTCAAGAGCATGTTGAAGCGCTTGTTTATGAGACAAGCCGGTCGCAAGTGAGTTTAATTCAATCGAGTCAAACACGAGCCTGTTTCGAGTAGTTAAATATGTTATCATCCTAAGCTGAACGAGACAGATAGTAGCTTATTCGAGCTAATTTGAAAAATTAACAAGCTTTGAAACTGTGAATATTTAGCATGATTGGTGGTGTGGGGATAAACCCCCTGGCTATTTCCCATCCAGCAGCCCAGTGGAAACGTTGATTGTGAATGGGAGATGGGTCCTTGATGATATAGATCAGTTTGTAGACAACACCACTCTTGATTAGATTAATGCTATCACCTTGCCCACCTTCGCACAAAGTGTTTATTTTGGAAGGTCAATGAACTTCATTGATGGTAATTAAGAAATGTACAATGTGTTAATCGCTGTTACAATCAACAAGGAAATAGCGGATTTGAAGGGTTGGAAATGGTTTTGGAAACTTAAATCTCTGGCGAAATTTACAACTTTTATCTGGCTCGCCCTTCATGACAAACTTCCAACCAATCAACTCCATGCCAGAAGAGGTACTATTGCAACTTCGGATTTATGTCCAAAATGTAATAACTTTCTTGAAAACGTTAAGCATTTGTTTAGGGGATGTGACAAAGCTAAGGAGCTTTGGAATAGCATTCCCTATGGCCACGGCAAATTTTGATTGGATTTCCCCAAACCTTAATAGTAACATGGAGATTGGATGCTGGTTTGAGGCAAACGGAAAAGGAGGATTTGGAGGCGTATTCCGAGACCAAAATGGAGATTGGATTCTCGGTTTTTTTGGCAAACTCTTATGCATCTCAAGCTTGGAAGCTGAGATATAGGGAATTTACGAAGGATTGTCTATCCTCTTGGAGAAAAAGATATCGAACGTGCAGATTGAATCAGACTCTCTCATAGCAGTGAATTTGATAAATGAAGGCAACCCAACAAATCATCCTCAAAGTGTTACCATAAACGAAGCCCATTATCTCATGCGCCGCACTAGAACAATGCTCGGCCATATCTCATTATCTCATTATCAGGGATCAATAGCCTAAATCTTAGGCAAGTGTTAGATTAGTTTCTCTCTTTTCTGTTTGGGACTGTAATGAAATTAACCAAGTGCGCACTTGCGATGCGGTTCTGATCTCCTTCGTAGTTGTTTAATGAATTTCCGATTAACAAAATACAAAAATAAGCGATCTTCAACAAATTTTTTTAACGAGTAAACACGAGCACGTACTATGGTAACTTTGATTCCTTTATCGGTCTAATATATGTAAAGAACTCGGGGTGAGAGTATCTCGTACTAACATACACTCTCCTGGCCCCTCCTAAATCCTACCCCAGATAGTACCAATTTAGTCGTTAGATTTTCCTTTTAGCATTGAACCGAACTACTACAATACAAGAGAAACCAGCTAGCAAAGAGAAACCAGCTAGCAGCCATCATGCTAGTTACTCTCTCTCTCTCTCTCTCTCTCTCTCTCTCTCTCTCTCTCTCTCTCTCAATAATATGGGGATAGGAGGGTTGAGGTTTGCATTTAGCACATGCATTTCAAGGTAGGTAGGTTTTTATTTATTTTTATTCGAGAGGGAGCTAGGCCATGTATAGGGCATGCCCCTTTATGTGGTGAACATATACCAAAATAATAAGATATGGATACCTAATATGAATGAAAACAAAAACGCCCTAAATTAATCTAGGTTTTCGACGTAAGCATGAAAAATAATTAATGTTTTTAGGTAGTAAATAATACAGAGAGTCTTTGGATAAAAACAAGGGGTATTGATCTCTCGGTTCTAAAATATTACTGATTCACGGCCATCTTTGAAATAAGAAAGTTGTCAATAATTCGTCGAATGGAGGGGCAATGGTCGTGATAGCCAAAATTCACGATACCCAAAATTATTTTTGGACAAAAACTACTATGGTGCAAATTATGATAGAACGTCAATGTGATTATGGATCTTCATGATTCTTATGTCATAACAAACTAGAACAAAACAAATTCTTGATGAATTATGCAACTCTCTGAATTACTCTGTCAAGTTAAGTAGTAGAATCTTAATATCTCCATCCCCCTTTGTTATGGCAATTACGTATAAATTTTATGCTTAACCTACGAAAAAATAAATCTTGTATGGTAATAATCTTTCTAAATAAGTATTTCTTGATGAAATCCTTAAATGAATCCAAAGATTTGAATGCATGAGATCACTATAGAGATTACTTTCGCTCAAGATTACGAGCATTCAAATGTAATCTCACTACTCTAAAAACCTTCCCCAATATACTCTGACTTCGATAATGGGTGAATAAAATTGTTGTCGCCTGGGATTTAAGTGTTTACTTCATTCCAAGATCTCATGTTCGATTTTTCTTGCTAACTATTGGAGCCATCTAATCCACGAGTAAGTGTGTGAAACGGATGTAGGAATTAATCTGAGGTGTTTGCAAACTGACCTGGCACACCCTACATTACTAATAATTAATAAATAAAAAATAAAAATTTTTGAACTGAACAAAATTGTTTTCGTTCAAAAATCACATTTAGTGGTGGGGCTTACGCCACAAGAAAAGAGGTGCCTTGTGTCTTGAGTCCTACATGTAATCAAATATTTCTTTCAATCACGTAAATATCGAAAATGCTACTGGTACGACAAATTGTACAGGTAACGCATACACCGCACTTTTGGGCTCAACTCGGGTCAAAAAAAAAATTAATCGGAGCCGTTCATTTTGTTCAAAATATTTTGTTTAAGGTTCCAGTAAAAAAATCAACTCTATCCGATATCGTTAAGGGCGTTTACGAAATGTCCGTATTCGCTAGCCTAAATTTTGGAGCAAAATTGGACATTTTGTAAACGCTCTTCCTGACATTAGATGGAGCTAAGTTTTCATGGGAACGCTAAACAAAATATTTTGAACACAATGAACGGCTCCGATTATCTTTTTGAATCCGAGACGAGTCCAAAAGCGCGCTATCTGTATGGCAAATGCTGTACCAGTTGCAGTTCTCCTTTAAATATCTTTTGCAAGGGAGTTGGGCTCCATGGCCTGGTCATGGCCAACAACCTAGTACCATTTCCATCAATCCATGTGTCTGCACAATCAACCACTCTTTTTTTCCTCTTGTCTTTATCAAGATTCAGGTGCTTTAACTTTCTTTTGAGTTTTTCACATAGGTTATGGTGCTTTACATGCACTTATACATAGGGTGGTTAATTAGAAGACAAACAAGCATTGAGAATCTTTAATGGAAGCTGGTAATCTTACTTAAGATTCTGACAAAACTCAGATAGGGTTAAAAAAAGAAAAGAAAAGAAATTAAAGAAGAAGATATGTATATATAGTTAATAAAGTAGAAAGATGAGCAACTAACAAATATGCCTTCAATCACTTCCCCCTTTTGTTTTCTTCTCTTTCTTCAATTGGTTTGCGGCTTAGCGCCACTAACAAGCGAAAAATAGTGAGATGGGTCATCAAAACAGAGATACCTATTGGCGGATTCTCAATGATTACTTCACGTGATCGCGTCGATTCTCTGTCTGTTGTTGCCTTATCTAGCGGCGATTATTCGTTATCTTGTCTGCCGCAACCTGAATAAATGCTAATGGCTGGTTTGACAGTCGTTTACCATCTGTCGAGATGGGGCCAAAGCAGGCATTAGGTACGATTCCAACCTAATCCCTGAGAATATTGAGTTAATTAAGCATCCTAGTTAAGTATATCCTAAGAACGCTTTACTAGGGTTAATTAAGATTAAAGCGTACCATTAGTTTTCGATAATGAGAAACTAACACCAAATTCGATATCCCAATGTTTGTGGGCTTGTGTTGGAAGCAGGGGCTGTTTAACATTAATTATTGCACTTATCCTGTACTTTTATTCTTGTCATTTGTAAACCAAAATGGATTGGGGAATCATAATTTACTAATGGTATTTCTTCTACCCTGGCTCGTTAGAGAGAGAGAGAGAGAGAGAGAGAGAGAGAGAGAGAGAGAGAGAGAGAGAGAGAGAGAGAGAGAGAGAGATGGGCCTGTGGGCTGGAGATATGGGTTTAGGTCCAAAGTCTATGTTGCAGATCAATTCCAACCCAAGCCCAATTTTAGAGTTTTCATTTGTGGACCCATGTAGGCTTCAAATCGGATTGCTAGAGATAGACATCAGACTTGAAGTGGGCCGGAATTTTCGCCCAAAGGAAAGCCTAAATTGGTCAAAGAGCCCAACGAGTCCTCCATTGGCCCAATGGTCCAAATTGTAAGCTAACGGCAAGAAGACTGAGGCCAATATAAACCCAGCCCAAAATCCGGCCACAACAAATTATTTACTTCCTCTGTTTGGATTTTAATAGTCTCTTTTTGGAGTTCGTGGAATTTTTTAATTAATTATATTTTGTAATTTATAATCTTTTATGTGATTCTGAAAACATTGTCTTATAGAACTAATTGAGATCTATCAAATAAGATCCATATTAGATATAAAATTCATTACCAATTGTGGGCACGCGCCCCAGAAAATCCTCGATTTTGGTTTTAAGGTCGGGTGCGGCCCTCTTTGGAAAAGCGCAGCGAAACGCTTCGATTCAGAGTCGCCACTCGGGTTTTGCGGTATACACCCAAGGAACCGAACTTGAAACGTTTTGCCACGTTGTTTGATTTTGAAAAGGCATAGACTGGTTCGTCGTCACCTTCGATATCTGAGGTTAGGTAGCCAGGTTACGAGAGGGGAAGGGTTTTATGGCACCCCTCTCGCCCAATCCGGAGATCGGTCTCTACTCGGGCATTTTATAAAACGTTTGCATTTTTCTCTCATTAATCATTTTTTTAGCCAATTAGGGCGGGGGAGCAGTTTAAAGGGGATTTAAAACTGTAACAAGTTGTGGTTTATGTGATAAAATGCTTATGGATGATGATTTGCTTTTCGATGATGAACATAGATTGAGAACAAGCACTGAGAGCAGCTTGAACAAGTTGGAGTACGCTGCACTGAAGGGACGAGAGCAGACCCCGCGCCAGCAGGCACTGGCCGAGCCACTGCATGCTGATACGACCTGCGCACGCCACCACGAAACTGGCGTACTCCACTTGTCTGGCCTCACAGTCTTTGTTTGCAACCCTCTGGGCTTTGGAGAGGGACCGGCACACACCCAGGACAAACCACGCAATTTAGTAGAGTAGAATATATACAGTTACAGACAGATAAGATGGCTTCCAGCCACGAAAGATAACAGAATACCCCAAAAACAGTGTGGGGACATAAAAGAGGCCAAGACTAAGCTATAATGCAAGAGCCAGCCACTGGATCTTGGCATAACTGCCGTACGCCGGTTAGATATGACCGTACGCCAGTTATCCTTCTTACCCAGTGCTTGGGTTTACATCATCTGGATTCTGGAACATGACCAGAGAGATCTCATAAGCCTTCCAAAGCAGGTAAAAGCAAATATTGAACACTACATCTAAACAGTTCTAGGATACAGAAAGTTATACAATTGGTTATTAGCATGCTAAGGTGATGACAGAAATGTAAATAAGTAAAAATGGACGATCGATGATCCCCACGCCAGTAGTGCACATACTACCATGATCGGCGTACGGCATCACTGTACTAGCGTGCGCCATGTTTCATCTCACACGGTTGTTATATTTTACCAGTTTAAGGCCAGGACTAGTATTGACTACTAGTCTGGACCTTACTGGTTCTCCTCAGTAGTCGAAAACAGAAAAAACCACAAAGGTGGTATACCTTTGGTTGGGATGGACGGATGACTTGAGCTTTAGTTTGGGGAGGTAGAGATTGGATGATGACAATATGGGGGGTACATCAGTGGAGTATGTGACTGGAGAAACTCCTTTCTTTCCTCTTTCAATGGAGGAGAAGAGAGAGAAAGGGAAGAAAAGAAAAGGCTTTTTCTTTTTAATGTGGTTAACCCCTTGCAAATGAATGCAAGGGGGTATTTATAGAGGAGAGAGAGACTGAGAAAGGGCCTTAACCAGTTGGGTTAGGGCTGGTTTGGTTAAGGGAAGAGCCTCCATGCATTAAATGCATGAGACTTGGCTTGATGGAAGGTGTAGGAGAGAGGGGGAACGTTTTTGCCGAGTGTAATCATCAGGGGGACTGTAGCCCACGTCAGGGTGGCACAAAAGTCTCGTCCATGTGGCTTAATAAAGTTGATTTGACTAGGTTTGACTGGCGTGCGCCATGTTTAGACCTGCGTGCGCCAGTAATAACTGAGTCAACGGTCGATGACCGACACGTGGCAGTTAACTGGCGTACGTCAGCACAGTACTGGCATAAGCCAGTTTGGGTTTTGCTGGGGCCGTTTGGTTCTGGCTTGAAGGGTTCGGAATGGGTTTGAATGAGGTTCAGAACGCTCCAAGCTTAAAACACACCATCGTTCTCAGACTGTTCTGGATCATAATCATCATTGGAGAAATAAAAGACCGTAAAATAGCGTTGTCTGGATGATCCAGAATGGGATGTCTACACCAATTTAAATATATAACTCATTTTTTTATCCGATTAGAATATAACGAGAGCCTATTAAATCCGAACGGAGGGGGTACTTTTTTTTAACACGGAAGGATAAGAGAGTAAATCCACTTACCACCTCCATTAGATAATTGCTGACTAGGGAGACGTACGAGGACCCTCTTAAACACACATACATACACACACTTAATGTTGCGGTCGGCAACCCGGTTGAGTCACAGGTGTTGGTTCAGTGTGAAAACTCAGACTTAATTGGGCAATGCCCCACTTTGAAGTCCCAAGATGTTTTATTGGAACTAAACATACTCCTAATACTATCCACACAAGGTGAAACCTATGATTTGGTCCTGACGTAGGTGCGATGGGTCCTCTAAAGATATTATAGTCGTGTAATTGAACAGTACTCTCTCTCGGAGATGATGGGATGTCATACCGACACTTCAATTTTGTTCATGAAAAAAAAAAAAACTCGGCTGAGTCAGTGACCCATCAATTTATCACGATATACATGTCGTCGTGGAATCACAAACAGTTCACGTATTTCTTGAATTTAGGAAGACGAACCAAACGAGTCCTTAATTCCAGTGGTCTCACTTATTGTTTAAGCTAAATTCATCACCATTATCATTTGCTAGGTGATTTTAACCCTCCATTTTTTAAT
Organism: Rhododendron vialii; assembly: GCF_030253575.1. Lineage (NCBI taxonomy): Eukaryota > Viridiplantae > Streptophyta > Magnoliopsida > Ericales > Ericaceae > Rhododendron > Rhododendron vialii. Next base: position 34,319,056 of record NC_080565.1, on the reverse strand, counting down.
AATCACCCTTCAAAATTTGTCTTTGAAATTTGAAAATTGTGCTATGTGTATCTTGAACACTAAACGGCAAACGATGGAGTGTTATCAAAATTTGAAGTGCCAAAATAATTGCACTAATTTTCAAGGGTTCTTTCATTATGAGAAAATAGTGAATTTTTGGATACAAGTCAGCTCTGACTTTTTTATGACTTAAAGCAAAAATTAAAAATGAAGTCATTTTATTGAATTATTATAAGGGGTAAAAAAGTAGATAGAACAAGCCTCTGAAATTCAAAAAATTTTGAACGCCTAAGACGGCTATAACACAAGCTTTGACTCAATCCTGACTCAGGGTCGATTTGGAGCATCCGTCGATGGGGAAAGTTCTTTCGATATCCGTGGTTAAAGAAAAAGGATCAAATCCTCAAGGTGTGTGTCAATGAGATTCGTCCTCTCGTTTTTGGATCCAGCCACGTGCAGTGGCAATAGCAATTCTATTGACATCTGGAGAAGGGTGATAAATAGGCTCCTAAACAAGCCAGACAGGTAATTGATTAAGCTTTGTTTGATAAGTTAACTAGCTTCAAAAATATTTTCGAGTTAAATTTATTTAAGATGGATTTTGTTAATGTATGTCGTAGGAACATATGATAATACTCATTTCATGATACTCCACCAACTATCCCCTGGAGTACTGTGTATAGGAACTCACGAAGGTAATAAATAGGGTACGCAACATTCACTGGCTGAAAAAACTTGTTTATGGTTATGGTGAGACAGAATTACTTACCATTTTCATTTTTACTTTTCCTCCTTACTATCTTTTCAACTCTTTTTACTCCCTCCGTCCCAATTTGTTAGTTTAATCGTCGAGATTTGTGTCTTTCAAAAATATACTTATATTTTACATTTTATAATGTTGTTTATGATTTTGAAGATTTTGTATAATAAAACTAATTGAGATCTATCAAACAAGATCCATATTGCATATTAAAAACATTACGAATTGAAAATTATAGACAATTTTTTGAGAGGTTAAACACTCTCAAAAAGTCAAAAAGAGGACAAACAAACCGGGACGGAGGGAGTATTTTTTAAGGTCTTTCAACTCCTACGGGTTTAAGCCAAAAAGAAAAAAGACTCCTATGGGGCCCGATCCAGAATGCCAAAAAAGTCATTATTTTTTAAGAACGCAATTTCAAGCTCAAAATTTATGAGTTTATTGAAATTTAAAAATATGCAATATGGATTTTGTTTGAAAAATCTCATCAAAATCTCATCGAGATCTTTTGTAGTTCGATGCAAAAAAATTGAAAAAATTATTTTTAAGTTTGAAAATGTGAAATAAACTGCTTATTTTTTACTAAGGTTTCTGAAACGGGGCGATATCGTTACCAAAATGGTATACTAAAAGCTAAGCAATTGGTTATTCCGTTGAATGCAAGAAAAAAGAAGAAGAGAAGAGCTAGAGAGGCTTGGAAAAAGAAACGAAAAGTTCGAGATTTGTTTACATAACAAATCAATCTTGAACAAATTTTTAATGAACAAATACAAACTCGGACTCTAGTGCTTCATTTAGCAGCCTTACATCTGGACACGTGGCTAACCCAAATAACCCCCCCCCCCCCTCTCTCTCTCCCCTTCTTCCTCCATTCTGTCCGGCGTCCCCAACAAAATTCGCCACCATTGACCTCCTCTCTCTCTCCTCTGCGCTAAACCCTAATATCTTCCTCCCATATACATAATATACCGACTGTGCATCGGAGACGGTGTTACCTCAGACATGGGCTGCTCCGCCTCTGTTCCAAGTAATTCCTGCAACCGATCGCCTTCTAGGGTTTTACTCATTTGAACTTTCGAATTGGAGAAAAAGATTTGATCTTCGTCTAATTGTCAATTTCTTCTGTCAATTAATGTCGACCTTCGTCTAAATCGGCGATTTATTTTGAATTTGACTGATTAGGTTTTTTTTTTTTTTGTATATATGCAGGCAAGTCTTCTGGGCTGTCGGGGGGACTTAATTCTGATAATGGTGCGGCGGTCGATGCCAAAAATCTTCGAGTGAAGGTAAAATTGAATGTTTGTTTGTTTGAAATAATTATTTGTTAGGGAATACTGGTATTTAATAAGAAGATTAGGGATTAGCTCAAGATTAGCTAAATGAAAGGATGAACAACTACTTGCGTGATTTTGGTGCTTCATGAGTTGGGTAAATCAACTTTTGGAGGAGATGAAGAAATTAGAATTGAGCACGATTACTAATGAGCTTATTGTTGGAGTGGTCGTAATTAAATGTTGTTAAAAGGCTAGATATAAGTGTTTTTCAGTTGTTTTTTCATGTGTTATGAATAAATCAAAATTTGAAATGTGCTCTTTACCTCAATTCATGCCTTGTATGTGGGCTTAGGAGGCCATTGAGCTTAAGTTTGCCTCGCACTTGTGTTGGCAATGATATAGAGAAAATAATGTAGCATCAGCTGTCAGGTTGCTACAACTTGTGCTGTATCTTAAACTGGTTCAAAATTGTGAAATTTTGTTAATCATGTAGGCCCTTGACTCTTTACATCATCTCTACTTCAATTCATCTTTCACCTAGGTGCCCACACCCATTTTTCCGACACTTTTAACATCTTTTAAGTGTCCCTTATTAATATATTTGCTGGACTAGAAGTCTAGAAGGGTCATAAATACTTCAACATGTTCTATGCATAGCACGCATACTTGACGCTAAGACTAGTCATATGCCACAACATTGTGTGACTATGACATTAGAGGTGTGGTGTGGTGTGGTGTGGATCTTGAAATGGATATGGCTACAGAGAAGGAAGGATAACACCACACTTTTGGATTATGGAAATAGCCCTAGTTGAAGAGAAGCGAATATAGTATGGTTTAGTCATGTTGACCATAATAGCAATGTACTAAGGATAAGTGGTTTGATTGTTATTTCAGGAAAATGTTTGGCAATGACAAGACATATACACTGAGTTAGCAAGGAAAAGTTACATCACTTACATCCTTAGACAAGCTGGAATGTTAAAATGTGATTCAAATAGAAGACCCTAAACTTTTGGGAGGGCTTGGTTGAATTACTTTTTGTTTACCATTCTTTTTTGTATACGCACACTTTCTTGAGTGTTGTTTCAATGTCTTTTGAAGTTTCTGTTACTTTCTTCACTGCTTTACTTAAGCGATGTGATTGTCAAATCTCTGAGTGTCTTCATATATTTTATCAGGGGACTTCTATTTTAGTTGGAATCATTTAGGTAGTTTGAGTAACTATGCACTAAATTAGGAAGATTTGTACTTTAAAATTTGTATTAGGAAGGATTTCTTTCTAATCTAAGCCGAGATAGTGCAAATTTTTTTTTTTTTGAGGATAGGCTCCGTATTGGTTTTGCATGTCTAATGTATGAGAAAACATAAGATGTCGTATGGCCTTGTTGTAGAATTGAATTAAGCATTGTTATTTGACACCGACTCTGTCAATAAAATATTAGTGGCTAAAATTTTCAATTAGCAAGCGAAGGCCCTACTTTTCCCGTCAAAGAGGATTTCTTACATTTATGTTTTGCTTGGCTTGTAGTGTATAGGTTCCCGTGTTTTGTGGATGTGTCCTAATGGGCGTTGAATAGGTTAAAGTAGGATATTTCAATTCTTTTCCGAGTAAGCCTATTCTTTGTGGATCTCTTTCGTATGCACTAAGGTTTACCAATTGTAGCTATCACAAGTATAGCGGATATCAAGCATGCAAGTGTAAACCGTTCATCATGTCACGCACATTCAAGGCATCATAATCAGTTGAATCATGAATGTGAAGTCAAGATGAAGACAATGTTCGCATTATGATTCAGCTACTTGCCAGCATCCACTGCAGGCAACCTACACAGAATTCCTAATGCACTAACTCAACAAAGGGTTGTCATTAGGTCCAATCAAAGGTCAACATTTGCTGATACACGACCTAGCCCAAACAAGGACACTCATATGAGATTCCCAAACAATGCTCTACACGGTAGACACATTTTGAAGTGTGTGAAGGCAACTAGTGAGCGCTAAGTATGACACTAAGACCACTACGGTTACCTACGGTTACCTTCGGATGAACATTAGGGCGCCGATTCCAAAGAGATGGGACCTTTCAATTGGAGGTCACATGAGTGTAGTCTCTCCTTCACACTAAGTGACTAACTCTCTTAGATGAGTTAATCAAGAGAAGGGGAAATGAGCATCTCAACAAGAGTTCACACTCACCAACCTTATCCTTTAGAAGGTCTTTCGTTGTTTTTGTAACCAAGCCTGAAGATCTTGTGGAGGCTTTAAAATTGAACTTTTGAGCTAGTTAGTCTACCGAATAAGACATCTTCGTCAACGACACAGCATATTTGTTGACCAAACTTCCAAGTTGGTGACAAAGGCTTTCTGGTCAATAGGGACTTAGATTGGACATAACAGTTGTCAACCGGACATTGTGGAAATTTAACCGGCGCATAGATGACACCCTTATACTTCAAACTCTATCTAGCGTGCTTTCAATGTCTATGTTGATGGACAATTCTCTTCGCTACAAATGAAGCTTTCACTAAGCATCCACACTGGTGAAGAGATTACTAGTTGCAAGGCATCGCCATCGTTACACATTCTGATGACCTCCTCCTAGTAGTTTTACCTTGCAGAATTACATCAAGTCATGAAAGTTATACTCTACATTTTAATCTTTGCGAGCGTGGATCGTGGGAGTTTTGGGAGTCATTAGACAAAAGCATACTGGATATAGCATCAGTGATTATAATTTTTGTTGCCTTCTCTTTTTCGACCTGAAAGTGGCTAATCTTTTGTCTCATCATTATCTATAGCTCGTCCTATTAGGAGATTCTGGTGTAGGGAAAAGCTGCATTGTTCTTCGCTTTGTTCGTGGTCAGTTTGATCCAACATCGAAGGTAAGGACATAAAATTTTGCTCTATACTGTTTGGGTTACCCTTCTTTTTTGCCATTTTCTGAATTAGGTGTAATGTTTTGGCCAGTAATTTGCTACATGAGTGCCTATCTTCCCTACCAAATACGCTAGAAGGCTCATTAATGATTGATTTTCTTGCCTTCATCAATTTTATTGAGATTGTCTCATCACCATTTCAGGTAACGGTTGGAGCCTCGTTCTTGTCACAAACAATTGCATTGCAAGATTCTACGACAGTTAAGTTTGAAATATGGGATACTGCTGGCCAAGAAAGGTATGGACCACTAAAATTAATTGTTTTTTAGTTCTTTTTCTTATTGCGAACATTTATTATTATCAACTCTTGGGATTACATGACTGGGTGCCTTCTTCCTCATCCCACCACTACTAGGTAGAACTTAATTAATGAGAGCATCTCAACTTCTAAACTTTGTCTTGGTCAGGTATGCAGCATTGGCACCACTTTACTACCGAGGTGCTGCAGTTGCGGTTGTTGTTTACGATATAACAAGCCCTGACTCTTTCATCAAGGCACAATATTGGGTTAAGGTATGATTTTTGTTAATTAGAGAAAGAGATACCCAGAAAAGAAAGATAGGTGATGTCCCTTTCTTTTCTTCCATAGTAGAAAGCAAGTGAAATTCATAAGAGATGATGCCCCTCCTATGAATTAAGAAAGGTACTCCATCGTGTTGTTTAGGATATTGAGAGTGGGCAGCAGAAAAGGAGGATCCAGTCAGCCTCCCCAAGAGGCAACTTGGTTTTCTTTGCATGGGAAAACTACTGTCTCCCTTTTTATTTTACTGTATTGCTTTGTATATTATTGTATGGATGGCCTTGGAATGGTTTTACTTGGAAGTTAGACAGAATGGTCTGCTTGAGAGAATGACAAGAATGCCTGGCGTTCTGTGAGCCTATAGCGGAAATCCAATTTAGTCTTAGAGGTACGCTTTAAGATCAGTTTTGGTCTCATCACAATGAAACTTCAAAATTAGAGACGTGGGATTTAGAAGTTCAAAACTCTTTCAAAATTTGAGTTGTTGAAGTCAACACTATTTGAGAGTTTTTTTCTCAAATAAATGTGGATAACTCTGTCCAGGAAATTAGGTGTGGTCCGTGTGGACAACCCTTGTGTAGATAATTAAAGGCAAGTGCTTTAAGATCAATAAAGGCACTGGCTTGCTGCACATTCTGGGAACTTTCAATCGTCTTTGTAAGTATCTTTTATTAGAGACTGGGGATTTAGAAGTTCAAAACTCGCAATTTGAGATGGTGAAAGTCAACACCATTCGAGAGTTTTTGCTCAAATAAATGTGGATAACTATGTCTGGGTCCTGGGAAATTCGTTGTGGTCAAACCTTATGCAGACAATTAGATCTGTAATGGCACGGGCTTGCTGCACATTCTAGGATCTTTCAATTGATTTTGTAAATATCTTTTATTTGAGACGTGGGATTTAGAAGTACAAACCTCATTCAGAATTTGAGTTGTTGAAAGTCAAAACTATTCGAGAGCTTTTCCAGTTTTCCTCAAATGAACATTGTCAGCCGTTATGTAGATAAGTATAACTCTTTCAATCGTCTTTGTAAATATCTTTTATTGTAAAAATTGTTTCAATAATAAATTTTATAGAAAGTGACAGTGCCACAAAGGTAATTCTTATATCAAGGCATCACATTGTTGGTTGGGCAATTCTCTCATTTCTTTGTGCATCTTTCTTTCTCCCATGCTTTCCGTTGGTCAACAACCAACAAAAGTTCTCTATAGTTCTTGTCGTGACCAGTTAAGCATGATTTTGTCAGAAAAGAAAGTAGGTATCGGGGGTTCATTGATTAGTTAACCTCTGGTGCTGGTAAGTTTGCAACCATGGTCGTCCGTCTCCTCTCCTTTTTTGGTACGTCGATGTCGGAAATTCTATTTGTCTGTCTCCTATTTGCCCGCCAAGAAGATCTCTGAGATTGACCAGCCAGCTGGGTTGGTTTGGCTATTTGTTTCTATTTTGAATGTTTCTTCTGTACTGTTTCAAAGTTATGCTTCCCTCCAAATTGCTAATACACCAGTGGATTCATAGTTATTGTGGCTTTCTTCAGGAACTACAAAAGCATGGGAGCCCGGATATTGTCATGGCTTTAGTCGGTAACAAAGCTGATCTTCAAGAGAAACGTGAAGTACCTGTTCAAGTGAGTGACAGGCCGGAGAAATATCTCAGTTTAATATTCTCCTACAGTTATTAACGGTTACAGATTTGCCAATTTAATATTTACGTACTTGTTTCCTGAAGGATGGCATTGACTATGCTGAGAAGAATGGGATGTTTTTCATTGAGACATCTGCAAAGACCGCAGATAACGTAAATCAGCTGTTTGAGGTATATATTCATAGTACATAAAATTTACCCTGTTTGTTCATTTCACTAGCTTAAAGAGAGAACTCGTCGTGTTGAAGCGGGTTGCTGTAAAATTGTCGGATCCAAACGAATCCTCTCCATTACCCCTTCCTTACTGGAGAGGCTCCTGGCAATTAAACTGCAAATAACCGGCTAATTAATCGAAGAAATGAATGGTTACACAACTAATCAGTTAGATTACTTGAATATATGTCATGATACCCCTGCGCTGTTATTTTCACTCAAATCTTTTTCTGCTGCTTTTTTTAATATTTTTTTTACAGGAAATTGCTAAACGACTGCCCCGTCCATCCCCTTCATGATTATAGCGCTCTGAAAATAAATAAAACTTGGTAATTGCGCATAGCCACATTGGAATTGTATCAAATGTCTGTGTACTATTGTGTGTATATTTTACTGTATCTTCATATACTGTTCTCCCAGTTTGAGATTTTATCAAAGTTCTAAGACCATGAATTGTCCTCGGAACATATTCTTGTGGGATCAGGCTAAAAACTCTCCCCTTTTGACGGGGCATTTAAGTTGCTTATTGATAAGACAAGTTAAATGAATGCAGTTTTGGGCCCTATTTTAGAGTTTCTAATAGGCTTGCTTTATGGATTCCTAGAATAGAGGAGTCCTCAAATTTCAAAAAAGAAGAAGAAGAGATTATTCTTTTTAAGGGTAATAATAAAGTAATGACGAGGATGGCTAGAAGGATTTCGTTACTTGCTTTTATGTTTGGTGATTTTTTAATAATATGATCCATGCTTTCCATTAAAAATCTTGAAAGCAAAAATAGAGAGAAGAATTCAATGAGAATGGGGAGAGGGCAAAAATTGCAATTGGAGTGAACCAAGGTTATAAACACCATACCGGGTAGTAATGGTACCATTTGTTTGACCGCTATCAACAAACTCCGTCTGGTATTGTTTGGTATGGCTAGTATTGACCGGAACGAAATTAAAGTGGTAAGGGTATCAGTATTAGACAAAAATGACATGTACTAGCCGACGTGTTATGGTATTCACAACTTGGGATTGAACTCTTTAAACATCCCAAACCGGGCCTCAATGAAAGAATACTGGAGTATTGTCTAAATATCCATTTGAAAACAGGGATAGGGGTAAATCGATAGGCTTATGGAGGCGGGGGCTCGGCTGCCTGCCTGCCTCAAAGGGGACAGCAGCCCCTACCCACACCACTAAACGACAAAGTTTTGGGAGGCAATTGCTGGTCCCTTTTTGTTTTCTCATTTGTCCTTTTTTGATACTATATATAAAAGACCAGTTTATATATATTAAAAATATAAGTGCTCTAATTTTTAATTTATTTGAATCGGTGCGAAAATCTTATTTTTCTGATTATATTATTTTAAAGGGTTATAGTTAATTTTTGCTTCTAGAGCTCTACTATAGACAGAAACTTGATTACGTGAGCCGTAGAGACAAAAATTAATTATGACCCTTTAGAATAAAATGATCAAAAAAATAAGATATTCGCATCGATTCAAACGGATTAAAAAGTGAAGCACTTGATTTTTTAACCATATTTTTTAATATATAAACAGTCTAAAAAAATTAAATGCTCCAATTTTAAATATGTTTGAACCGGTGTGAAGATCTTATTTTTCTGATCATATAATTCTAAAGGGTCATAATTAATTTTTGTCTAGGTTCTCATAATTAAATATCTGCTCTTTATTTAAAATCCTATAAAGCAGAAACTCGATTACGAGAGCCCTAGAGACAAAAATAAATTCTGACCCTTTAGAATAAAATAATCAAAAAAATAAAATCTTTGCATCGATTCAAACGGAATGAAAATTGAAACACGTAATTTTTGAACTATATATATTTTAATATACTAAATATAAACTGGTTTCGTTTATAGAGTGACAAAGAGGACAAAGGAGAAAACAAAAAGGAACCAACAGTTGCCTCTCAAAACTGCGTTATTTAATTGTGTGGGCAGGGGCTGCTGTGCCTTTGAGGCAGCAGAGCCCCCGCCTCCAGGCTGATGAACCTCCCTCTGAGAGATAGGATTTGGTATCTGAATCGACTGAAGGAGAGTGCAGAGGCGGTACTCTCCCAGCCCAGCCCAGCCCAAGTGAAAACCCCTTCTTTTTGGTACACACATCAAGTGCATTGAATGCCCAATACTATAATCAAGAGGATTATAGTAGTTGGTGATTATAGTAGTGGGACTGTGGGACACTCTATTTCTGACCGTTCCAGTTTTGGCCACTCCAATTTCCCTTCACGAGTGTGATTAACGGGTCTGACTCCGGCGTCTTGGCTCCAAGCGGCTTTTGGTTTGTTTTGTTTTGTTTGTTTTTTTGTTGTATTTCGTTTTTTGTTTTCTCTGTAATTTCGAACCGGTAGTGTCCCTTTTTGTTGTAATATTTTCTTATATATATTATCTGCATATTCTGGTTGGTAAAAAAAAAAAATTCCAAGAGGATGGGTCAAGCGGAGTTCAGGATGGAACGAGAGTGGATTTGCAGCAAAGTGGCTCATAAGAAAATAAGGGGGGAGAATATGGATGGGATGCCCTTAGAAGCCATAAATCCTAAAATGACCATCACCCTTATTTTTAATTGACAAAAATAACATTTTATTAAGGAGAAAAGAGATTTCAATTAACCAAGGGTTGGAAACTTGGTTGGAAAGTATAGTCAGTTGGGACAAGACCCAAAACACCTATTGGGACAAAACCCATAATACCTGTGGGCCTAAAAGCCTAGAACTTACAATGAGTACAAAAAAGAAACCTAACCCAAACGGGTAATGCTTACGATATGCACCAGCCATCGAGAGGCGTAACACTTTCACCGAGAGGCGTAACATTGTCGCAACATTTTAGCCAATAGGTGTAACACCTATAAAGGGTGTGTACACCTCTAAGCACTGTGAGACGTAACATTTACCGTTAAGAAGCGTAATATTTACTACCGAGAGGCATAACGTTTTCCAAATACATGCTTACCATTTTTTGAAAGTATAATAGAAGTGTGTATTGAAGCTTTTTCCCGAACTTGATGAGGGTTGGTTGTCGAAAGAAAAAAAACTTGATGGGGCAAACAAAGTAAGCGATTTGGATAAGTTAATTTTTAAGGCAGGAACAAGGCTAATAGCCTAATAATATATGACGGGAAAGTCTACAATACACACCCCTAAAAGGATGTACCATATGCACCTATTTTAAGGTTCATTCATAACATTTTAGTGTGTTTCGTAACTTTTGTTCTAGAATTCATAACCTTTCAGCCGTACGATTCGCAATATTTTCATTATGGTTCATAATATTTTGGTGTATCTTGTAACCTTTATAAGATTCGTAACTTTTTAGCAATACGATTCATAACATTTTCTTTACAACTCATAACATTTTTGGGGATGCATATGATACACACTCAAATAAGAGGTGTGTATTATAGTCACAATAGACAGGCGTTGTTGTGACTCAATTAGAACAGATTTCCAAATCCCGTTTATTTATTTAACTACTCTCTCAGTCTTGTTTTGTTTGTTCTCCACCAGAGACTGCGCCATTTGACCTTCGAAAACAAACTACTTACCAAAATAATTGTTTGAATTTTTTTTTTGCAACGTTCAAAAAATCTCAATGTGTAATTTTGAACAATGCAAAAAAGTTTGAAAATTTGTTCTCAAAAACACCTTTTTTTTAAGATCAAAATGACATGGAAGCAAACAAAATGGAACAAAGGGTGCAACAACTAAGAAAATAAGAGTGAGTTTGGTCTAAATTAATTTTTACTCAAGGGCAGTCGGCATTATTTTACTTTTAGTTACTGTTTTTTAGCTAATCATCCATCTCGGTAAATGAAAACCAAAGTTAAATAAAGTTCATAAACGACATTGCTAAAAACACTAAAAGTTAGTAGTAGTACTGCAAACTGTCTTTTTAAAAAAAAAAAAATCCATATTTACTGACCTTTTTGCGACTTTTGGTCATAATTTTTTTACTTCTTACATTCCATTAATCAAGACAAATGACTACTTCAAAAAAAATAAAATGACCCACATGCAATGAAAATTGATTCAGAAAAAACAACCAAAAAGACGATGGTTTAAAAAAAAATTACTGGCAAAGGGGGGAGTCTGAGTTACTATGATACTATCCCTCTTTTTTTTTTTTTTTTACAAAAGTGGGAGGTAATGCATTGATAAATCCCAATGACACTTACATAACGATAGCCCTCACAACAAGTACTACAAAATAGACAAACAATTTTAGTAACAATTTAAAAGATTACGCTTAGCACAAACAAAAAGATTACTGTAATTTTGCGTCCTTTACTAATTAAGTTTTACATTTTTTTCTTTTAAAAAATAAATACTCCATACGTAAATAAATAAAATGGGTAACCTAATTAAGCTTTGGTAAATAACAACAAAACAAAGAAAACAAATACTTGATCACAACGTAAGCTTGCCCCCGAGCCCACCAGGGTTTATAATTAAGTCGGTTTAATCAATTCTATTCCACTCATGCATGTATGGATGATATGAATGAAACCCTAATATTCTACTACCCTCTATATATATATCCATAAACCCAAACCTTCAATCTCATCCTGAGATTAGTAGTAGAATAGGATTTGCCTCGTCGAAAAAACTCAAACCTCGATTTTCCAGATCCTCTCTCTCTCACTGCCATGGCTTCCTCGATCGAAAACAATAAGGAGAAGCTAACCCTAAAATCATCCGACGGTGAGGAATTCCTCGTCGAAAGGCGCGTGGCCTTCCAATCCACCCTAATCCAAACCATGTTAGACTCCGACTGCTCTTCCACCGATGTCATCCCTCTCCCCAAAATCGACGCCAGAACCCTAGCCCTAGTCCTTGACTACTGCAAGAAGCACGTGGATGCTTCTTCATCGAAACAAGAGGAACTAAATAGCATCGATTCGGAATTCTTAAAGGACATGGATATGGGCGCCCTGTTTCATCTGGTGCTGGCCGCGAATTTTATGGAAATCAAGGGGTTGCTGGATATCGCGACTCAAAAAATCGCGGATAGGATCAAGGATAAGCCGCATCAGGAGGTCCGTGAGATATTCCATGTCGAGAATGATTATACCCCTGAGGAAGAAGCCGCGGTTCGAGAGGAGAACAAGTGGGCTTTTGAAGGATTTCCTTGATGATAATTAGGTTTAGGGTTGTTTGGTTTTATTATTATTTTTGGTATTGAACAATTTTTGCGCTCCAATTTTTCATGAATGCGGTACTCCAAATTAGTTTCAGATTCTTGAGGGATTAAAAGATTTGTGTAATCCGAATTGGGTTTTTTAGAGGAGGTGAATATATAAGAGTGGATGATATAAGAAATCAGTTGGTTTGAGTCGATCGACCTCGTGTTTATAGTGATTAGGTTTAACTCTTTTGCGTGATTCTTTCGAGTTTTTAATCTTTTCAAACAAGGAATGTTCATGAAAATTGATCTGTTGATTTATGATTAATTAGGGAGTCCATGGTGCATGATTGTGCATTACCTCCATGAATTATTTTTTTTTGAAAGGCAAAAAAAATTCATTAATCTTTGAAAATATTACAAAGATTGATAGGAGCAAGGAATGATGATATATATCAAAATCCTAGCCCGAAACCCAAAGAATCTACAATACTAATCCTATGTCCATCTGAGACCCAATCTCGAAAGTTTGGAAAGAAGCAAACACAGGAAACCGTTTGGACAAAGCCACACGTATCGGCCTAAAAACCCAGATAAAGAAATTTAATGCTGAATTCTTTTGAGGTTTTAATATTTTCATTTATACAATGCTTGTTCATATCATAATGGAAAAAAAAAAAAGGAAAAAAGAAAAGCTTGTTCATGAAAATCCATTGAGTAATTAAAAATTCTGTTAAAATAAAATGTAAATTCATTGATTTGCTGAGTCTATGGTGATTGTGCAGGACCTCCACGAAATATGGTTAGATATTTTTTTCTTAATGGGCAATATGGTATAGATTATTCGAGAGCCGATCGACCATCATTTAGGCCGCGAAAGGAAAGAAGTTTTATTTGCACGTGACAAATTTCTTCGATTAGATCTAGAGTGTACATGATTATCATTCGGTACTAACTGATATGTATCATTTTTGTCTAGAAGTGGTACCCTACCTCTCCAATTATGCTTCGGTCGTTATCCGTGAGTACCGTTTATACGTCGTTACTAGGTGATTTCAGGACGGTACCGATTATACTATTTTTAATTATCTTTTCTTAAAACCGTTATCGAATTTGGTATCTCTATCTTTCTAAAAGAGTGTTCCTTGGGGCAGAAGTTTTCCAATTCCGATTCCTGTCACAATTCAAATTAGGAAGCTTAATTTCCACATTCCCAATTCCAAATCCTCCTCCAACAAGGACAAGTACTTCCCCCGCCCCGCATACTATAAATATAAGAGATGCTAGATCCACAATCATCCGCACACAACCTCTTAGAAACTCCCCGTTCTTTTCCATCACTCCAAATAACCACTCCTGTTTCTCGCGCGTGCTATCGATTCGTTTTCAATCAAAACAAGTTAATTAACAACCACCATGCCTTCGGAGAAGAAACTAATTACCTTGCAGAGCTCCGACGGGGAGGTGTTCGAGATCAGAGCTTCCGTCGCGGCCCAATCCACGACCCTCAAGAACATGATTGAAGACGACTGCGTGTCCACCACCGTTCCTGTGCCCAACGTGGACGGGAAGACCCTCGCGATGGTGATGGAGTACTGCCAGAAGCACGCGGACTCGGAATCCTACAAGGACGACGAGCAGCTAAAAACGTACGACGCCGAGTTCTTGGACACAGACCAGGAGGTTCTGTTCCGCCTGCTGTTGGCCGCCAACTACCTAGACGTCAGGGAATTGCTGGACGCGACGTGTCAGAAAGTCGCCGACATGATTAAGGGATATACGCCTGAGGAGATCAGGAAGACGTTCAAAATCGCAAACGATTTTACTCCTGAGGAAGAAGAGGAAGTTCGTAAGGAGAATGCGTGGGCTTTCGAGTCATGATTTCAATTTTTCATATTGTTCTGCTTGGCGTACGTATATATTTAATTTATGGAATTTAGCATTAAGTTTTAATTAGGATAATTTGGAATATGTAAACTCGATATTTGGGAATTTAGCGTTGGTGATTCATTTATATCTAAGTTTTTAAGCATTGATAAGGATTTGATGATCATGGTACTATGCTTGATCTTAAATTTGTTGTATTCGTGATCATAGTAGGTGTGGCCGATGAATGAACCAAACTATTCATCTTCAAGTTTTTTTCCTTTAACTACTTAGGTATTTAGACCAATTTTCGCAGAACTATTTGTTTTAATTCGAGTATGTCTTTATGCATTGAAAATATCCTTGGAACCTAGATCAAACAATTTTTTTCTCGTTGTGAAGCTATTATTGCTCTATGGTTTTGTTTAATCGTTGTAACTTGTTTCAATAATTAATAAAATCTTTATTTTGCCGATCAAAAAATTAAAAAAAAAAAAGAAGCTACTCTAGGTTGGCTTAATTAAATTTCATCTGAGATCAAATCACCTCATAAGCAAACTAAGTCTGAATCTTGTTAAGTTTCTATATCACACTTGAACAATCAGCTTAAGAACAATAATTTTGAAAAAAAAATTTGAAAAAATTTGTTGATTATATAATCTATTAATCTCCTTAAGTTTTAAAGTTTTTATATCACACTTGAACAATAGATTTTGATTACTCCATTTGTCCCCAAATTGCTCGCCCCTTACGACAAATTATGTAATTTTCTGATAAAAAAAAAAAAAATTACTTTCATGTCTATCATTTTTTGAACCAAATTAGAATACTTCATGATTACTCTAATATGGCACTTAGAATTCCAAGGACTATGGACAAAAGTACTTTAATTTTTTTTTAATCTCAAATTAGCAGAATTTGATCGAGGACACAACGTTAACCACGCATCGTCGGGCCAGTGAGGGCACACCATTCTCGTGCCCCACGTTAAAGGGAAAACTCCCGCAACCGTGATCCACGGGGCTCACTTCAGGGCCCGTACAGAGTGGGCCCATGAAAAAATAGCTCAATGTAATATGTGTAAGTTTTCGATTCAATCTTCCATTTTTTCACGGATCCGAATTCTGAATGAAATAATAAATGATTGAATTGAGCACCTACACATATCGGATTAAGCTGATTTCTATCAGGCCCACTTGGTTTTTTTTTTAAAATTATTGAACAACTTAGATCATCCAGGCGGAGCCCGAAGTGGGCCCCGCGTGGCGGTCGGTATACACCGTCGGTGCTTCCGGTCGGTTTCCGTAGCAGGATTGCCTAAAAAACTGGTCTAGATTTTCATTTTATTGCCTTGTCAAGTCCATCGGACCATCGCGCAAAGTATAAATAACACTAATTGGATATTAGGGACGATAAACACATTAATCTTGAAAAAATTAAGAGCTAATATAAATTCAAGATAAACTTACGAGACAAACGTGACAAAACCACATTTCTTCAAGTGCTTTCTTATCATTATTATTATTTTTTATCAACAGAAGAATTCTTCCCCAGTTCAATGAATATTATTTTGTTGCATACGCAACAAACTTGATGAGGGTTGATTACCTAAAAACCCATGACGAGGCAAACAAAATGAATGATTTGTGTCTTTTTTTAAGCCATGAATGAGGCTGATAGAGCATTTCCAACGGGAGATGTCAAATCCTACGTGGACATGTTAACGGTAAAATTTGACACCAAAATTCAATCCAACCCAACAGCTTTCTTTGATACCAATTCCTACGTGGATTTGAAGGCAAGTCTTCTCATGCCAACTTTGATAACCTCCCTCCTCCATGCCAAATTTCAAAAAATGACAATTTGAATAATATAATTTGACATAAGGATTGACATTAAGGGTTGAAAAGTGATAGCTTAATATCAAATAAATAGAATTTGACATAAGAGTTGGAAAAAAAGGTTTTGATATCAAATTGGAGATGCCAAAATGCCACATCAGTCTTCAAAAAAAATTGACATCCCCAATTTGATGTCAAAGGTTGGAGATGCTCTAAGGCACAATAGACAACGGTGTCGTGACTCAATTAGAACAGGTTTCCAAATTCCATTTATTTGTTCTCCACCAGACCGGGTCATTTGACCTTCAAAAATAAACTACTTTTCGAAAGAATTGTTTGAATTTTTTCCATGTTCAAGAGATATCAATGTGTAATTTTGAACGTGCAAAAATGTTTGAAAAATTATTCTTGAAAACACCTTATTTGTTTGGATTAAAATGACACAGAAGCAAACAAAATATATGAGATGGATGGAGTAACAACTAAGCAAATAAGAGTGAGTTTGGCCTACATTAATTTTTACTTAAAGATAGTCGGTATTTTTTTACTTTTAGTTACTGTTTTTTGTTTAGTTTTTTGCCATAATTTTTTGGCTAATCAATAATTTTTTGGCTAATCCAAAAAAAAATGACCCAAATGCAATGAAAATTGATTAAGAGAAAACAACTAAAAAGACAATGGTAAAGGAAAAAAAAAATACTCATATATTTAAGGCAAAGGGGGAAGTCTGAGTTACTCTCCCTCTCAGCAACAAGTATGACACAGACAAACAATTTTAGTAGTAATAATTAAAAGATTATTATGATTTTACGTATTTTACTAGTTTTACATTTTTTCATTTGAAAATTAAATACTCTCACATAAAATGGGTAACCTAATCAATCCTAAGCTTTGGCACAGTGCTGTGCACATCCGGACCGTCCGTCTCGGCAATCACTAGTCCGGATTATTTGGTGTTGTGCATAATATCAACCGTCCAAGTTTCTAACCGTCTTAGCAATCCTAATCATGGATTGCCGAGACGGATGGTTCGGATGTATATAATCCCATCCCAGTGCCGAGCAAAAAAAAAACCACCGGCCATCCCCGGTCCAGTAAATAACCACGAAACAAAGAGAAAATACTTGATCACAACGTAAGCTTTGCCCCCGAGCCCACTAGGGTTTATAATAAAGTCGGTTTAACGCTTCCAATCAATTCTATTCCATGCATGCACGTATATATGGATGTGCATGAAACCCTAATATTCTACTATCCTCTATATATATCCATAAACCCAAACCTTCCTTCAGCCTCAACCCCGAGATTAGTAGTAGAATAGGATTTGCCTCGTTGAAAAAGCTCAAACCTCGATTTTCCAGATCTTCTCTCTCTATCTCTCATTGCCATGGCTTCCTCGACCGAAAACAACAACGAGAAGCTAACCCTAAAATCATCCGACGGGGAGGAATTCCTCGTCGAAAAGCAAGTGGCCCTCCAATCCACCCTAATCCAAAGCATGTTAGACTCCGACTGCTCCTCCGCCAACACCATCCCTCTCCCCAAAATCGACGCCAAAACCCTAGCCCTAGTCCTTGAATACTGCAAGAAGCACGCGAATGCGTCTTCTTCGAAACAAGAGGAACTAAATAGCTTCGACTCGGAATTCTTGAAGGACTTGGAATTCGGTGCCCTGTTTCATCTGGTGTTGGCTGCGAATTTTCTGGAAATCAAGGGGTTGTTGGATATCATGGCTCAGAAAATCGCGGATACGATCAAGGGCATGCCGCATCAGGAGGTCCGTAAGGTGTTCAATATCGAGAATGATTATACCCCTGAGGAAGAAGCCGCCGTTCGGGAGGAGAACAAGTGGGCTTTTGAAGGATTTCCTTGATGATAATTAAATTTAATAGTTATAATATTTTACTCTTTTTTTTAAGAGGAGGAATGAATAGGTTTTTTTTTTGCTTTTTTTTTCCCCCTCAGAAAAAGAATATTTTTGAAGTCAATGTTATGTTCATAGCTAGTAATAATATTTAACTAATTTGCGTGATTCTTTAATTAGTTTTAATGTATTGGAACCATATTGCGTATCCATGAAAACTGATGTTAATTTCTTCCAAATTGTCAACTATTCAGAAGTTTCATAAAATATGGTCAACTACGGTTTGCTTGCGCCTTCAGGCACGAAGAAAATATTATTAATTTGTTTGGTTTCTCATCATATTAGGCCAAAAAGAAAAAAAAATCGTAGTTGTCGTATGATAATTTATTTTGGGTATAACTCAGTTTTTGATTTAAAAAAAAATTAACGGTAGTGATCATTCTTTTTAAAGGATTACAGATTTCCTTAATCCACGGTTTAAAGGAAGAATACATTTGTATTATTTGAAGTCATTGCCAGGTTACCAGTAATTAGGTTTAACTCTTCTGCGGAATTCGTTTGAGGTTTTTATCTTTTCATATAATGCTTGTTCATATCATCAAGGAAAAAAATGAAAAGCTTGTTCATGAAAATTAATCCATTGAGTAATTAAAAAAATTCTGTTAAAATAAAAATGTAAATCCATTGATTTGCTGAGTCTATGGTGATTGTGCAGGACCTCCATGAAATATGGTATAGATTATTTGAGAGCGGACCATCATTTAGGCCGCGAAAGGAAAAAAGTTTTACTTGCACGTGATAAATCTTTCCGATTAGATCTATAGTGTACAAGATTATCATTCGGTACTGACCGGTATGTACCATTTTTGTCTAGAAATGGTACCCTACTCTAATTTTGCTTCGGTCGTTGTCAGCCAGTACCCAGGTGGTTACGGAATGGAACTGATCATACTGTTTTTAATTATCTTTTTAGGAGGCAATTCCATTATTGAGTCTTTTGTACGTACTTAAAAAAACTATATACTGTGTTTCTTATATGAGCTTCATAATCATAACTACTAGTATTGCCTTTTTGTTTCGGATATATTTTCATGTAATTGGTTGAATTTTTTAGCGTTTTAATTAAGTTTTCAACATATTATACATATAAGTACACATTTTAGTAGATAATATTGGTACATACTTGAAATACGATACCGTCTTTTTTATCGACAAAAAATGATTTTATTAATCTTTGAAAGAAAACAAAAATTAAAAGAATCGCATGCATAACGGCTAACACGCTACCCGAAAACCACACTCAAAAAAAAGGTATCTAATACCATCTAAAACACCGAATACCCGCTAACAAAAAAAACCAAACGAACTACCACCACAGAAGCCAAAAGAGCAAAACCAAAATCCGAAGGACACAAAACTTAAAACATAAAATTCCGAGAGAGAGAGAGAGAGAGAGAGAGAGAGAGAGATCAGAGGCATCTTTCTCGAATTCATCATCCTCCTCGAAGTCTGGAGCAGCGGCAGAGGGCTAGGGTTGCTGGTTTGGGAGGGGAGGCAAGCAGTGGTGGTGAGGTGCGGCGGCGGGGAGCTGTGGCAGAGGGCTAGTGTTGCTGAGGTTTTTGGTTGGTGTGGGCCGGCCCAATGCAAATGGGCTTGGCCCAATTAGATTGCATTTTGGTTATTTTTGCTTCGGCTTGGGATGAGTCGGGGGTGGTTCAAACATTAAGAGTAGTCTGGGTCTTGCTGGTGTCTTGCTAGCAAGACTTTTATCAAAATTGCGGAGTGAAATAGTAGGTTAAGATCTCGTACGAAGAAGTTGCTCAATGCATTTTTTTAGCAGTGGTGGTCCACATCTTTTTCGAAATCATTAAGAGCACTTGATCCGTTCCGCCATTTCATCCTCCTGCGTTTCGATAAAACCGTAACCGAATTTGGTATCTCTGTCTCTTTCTAAAAGCGTGTTTCCTTGGGGCAGAAGTTTTCCAATTCCGATTCCTGTCACAATTCAAATTAGGAAGCTTAATTTCCACATTACGACTTCCCAAATCCAAATCCTCCTCCAACAAGGACAAGTTCCCCCGCATACTATAAATACAAGAGAGATGTTAAGTTCACAATCGTCCGAACACAACCTTTCACAGAAACTCCCCGTTCTTTTCCATCGCTCCAAATAACCACTCCTGTGTCTCGCGCGTGCTATCGATTCGTTTCAATCAAAACAAGTTAACAACCACCACCATGTCTTCGGAGAAGAAACTAATTACCTTGCAGAGCTCCGATGGCGAGGTGTTCGTGATCAGAGCTTCCGTCGCGGCCCAATCCACGACGCTCAAGAACATGATCGAGGACAACTGCGCGTCCAGCACCATTCCCGTGCCCAACGTGGACGGGAAGACCCTCGCCATGGTGATGGAGTACTGCCAGAAGCACGCGGACTCGGAATCCGACAGCGACCTGAAAACGTACGACACGGAGTTCTTGGACGTAGACCAGGCGGTTCTGTACCGCCTGATCATGGCCGCCAACTACCTCGACGTCAGGGAACTGCTGGACTCGATTTGTCAGAAAGTCGCCGACATGATCAAGGGGAAGACGCCCGAGCAGATCAGGAAGACGTTCAACATTGACAACGATTTTACTCCCGAGGAAGAAGAGGAAGTTCGTAAGGCGAATGCGTGGGCTTTCGAGTGATTTTTTAATTTGTCATTGTGCTTCTTGCGTATTTTGAATTTTGTTTTTCTACATGTGGTTGGTAATTTCTTTGTTTTATGTAATGAGTTTTAGGATTTAGAACATTTGTTTTTTTGTTCAGGATTTGGTAATTTTCGTATAATATAATGTAATTCGATGCGATTCTGAATTCGGATTTCTTTTAAATTGTTTTATATCCTTTTCAAGTTTATTGATAATTCATATCTGAGTTTTTAAACATTATGGTTTGATCATTGTATTATGGTAGTAAATTTATGTTGTTCGTGATCTCAGTAAGTATGGCTAGATTCTGAGTCTTGTACTCCATAACATGAGCTAAAACCCAAGTCGATTTGGACGATAAGGGAACCCTAGGTTTTCAGCGGCGCTTTGGCCATGTGAGATTGAGAAAATTAAAGTAATAAATGTTTGTCCTTCATGAGTTTTTTTTTTTATTTTTTATCGGCAACAAAGGAGTATTAGAACTCAACAAATGATACATAGAGAGGGGGAACCTAATGAGGTTGCATGTTCGAATTTCATAGAGTCCAAAACTTCCAAACCTTAGGGTCACCGGAGGGTTTGTTTGTTAACCCCAGAACTCCAGAATTAATCGATATGCACGCAAGCTTAGCCCAAACATGATTAGCTTATCAAAAAAATAAACGACAAATATATTTTCTATTGTTGGAAAATTATAAGATTAAGATGAAGCAAAAGTTGATAGTATTTACTGTAAAAATTTATAAATTCAATTTTACATTACTCAGATTTTTAAATTTAATTTGAAAAGTACTCCAAACTCGACTTCTAACAAAATCAAATTATAGTTGTTTTTAAGCTTCGATCTATCTACTAATCCCTTTAATTTCAAAATTTGTTGATTATATATTTAAGAAAAATAAATACTAACTTTTTTTGAAATCTAAAATCAATTTACTCTTATCTTTTTATTATAATCAAGCACAAAATAAACATATGGAATTATCAGAACGGCACCGATGGTGGGGCCTAGGGGTGCAAACGATCCGAGCCGCTCGCGAGCGGCTCGAAGCTCGGCTCGACAACGGCTCGGCTCGGCTCGGTTCGAGACACAAATGAACGAGCTCGAGCTAAAATGTTGGGCTCGTTTCATAAACGAGCCGAGCTCGAGCTCGTCGAAACTCGGCTCGAATTAGCTCGCGAGCCCAACTATATTATATTATATATATATATTTATATTACATATTTATATTTATATATATTTATTTATTTATTTGTTTCATAAACGAGCCGAGTGAGCCGAGCTCGAGCTCTGTAAATACATCTCGAGCCGAGCTCTGTAAATACATCTCGAGCCGAGCTCAAGCTCGAGTCCTGCAGCTCGTCACGAGCTCGAGCCGAGCTCGAGCCAACTAAATTTTTGGCGAGCCGAGCTCGAACACTCTAAAACTCGGCTCGGCTCAGCTCGTTTGCAGCCCTAGACTGGGGCCATGGAGTCAATTAACTCCTCCATCCCTAAATGCTTGCCCTCTCTAAAAAGTCGTGTAATCTTTGAATAAAAAAAATATTTTCACATATTATTTTTTGATTTATTTTTTTCAGCAAATTAAAATACTTCATGACCTGAGTATTATAATACTACGATGCAAAGAAAATTTCAAGAACTCAAGAAAGCACTTTACTTATTATCTCAAAATCGTACGGATACACAGTAATTTGGGGTAAAGCCGTTGAGGGATTGCTATATTATTTTGTTGTTAACTTTTTTTCCGCTCCAATTATGCTAATTTCCTAGTCCCATATTCAAGTAATTACTCAGTAGTAGTCTAAGGACACCATCACATAGTATCTTAGTATCCTTATTTACAACACAGTATTCGCCCCACATACAAAAATGTGTAAACGAGCCAAGCTCGAGCTTGAATTTTTAACTCGTTTAGTAAACAAGCCGAGCTCCGCTTGTTTGGCAAAAGCTCAGTTCGTTAAGGATGGCTCGGCTCGATTAAAAAGGTTCGTTTAGTAA
Source organism: Rhododendron vialii (assembly GCF_030253575.1). Taxonomy (NCBI): domain Eukaryota; kingdom Viridiplantae; phylum Streptophyta; class Magnoliopsida; order Ericales; family Ericaceae; genus Rhododendron; species Rhododendron vialii. The sequence continues at coordinate 34,296,309 of NC_080565.1, read as the reverse complement.
AAGACTGAGCTCGGCTTGTTAAGACTTAAGCACGAGCTCGAACTCAAATTTTTGGCTCGTTAAGTAAACGAGCCGAGCTTGAGCTCTACAGACTTGACTCGGCTCAACTCGACTCGTTTACAGTCCGGTGGTCCACGACTACCATAATTATTGGATTCCGTTTCCAAACCGATCGAGAACAAGTTTCCAAATTAACCTTCATTCCGAATCCACCTCAGACAAGAACTTCACCACATGCGATACACACTACATATATACACATGGAACCCTGTCTTCTTTTCGAATAGTAATCCAAATTAAAAACATCAGTCAATTATCGTTCTACTCCATACGTAGGTTACTTTTCTTAATTTCGAGCGAAACAGCTAGCACACGCCCGCCATGTCTTCTCGGAAGAAACTAACCCTACAGAGCTCCGACGGCCAGACGTTCGAGCTAGAAGAGTCTGTCGAGACAATGTGCTCAAACCTCAGAAACGTGATCCGGGACAAGGTTGACTGCGCGTCTTCGGTGTGCACCATTCTTGTGCCCGGTGTTGACGGGAAGACTCTCGCGACGGTGATCGAGCAATGCAAGAAACACGCGAACACGGAAGCCGGTGGAGCGGGCGACGATCTCGAGCGGTGCGACTTGGAGTCTTTGGGCAAAGATGATCAGGAGGTTCTGGTGCCCCTGTTTGTGCACGCCCTGCTCTTTTCAGCAATTTGTCTCGACGTCAAGGACCTGGCGGCTGCGGTTGTGAAGAAAATCTGAGGCACGACGGGGGAGAAGCGGCGGGAGGAATCCCTTCAAATCGAGACGATTCTACTCCCGAAGAAGAAGAAGAAGAGGAAATTCTGCCACATAGTAAATAATTTATGGGATTTCGAGTGATTTAATCAATATATCTCCTGCGGCTCACTAAGTCTTCTTAAAAATATGTACTTATTTGTAATTTTTAAGTTTAAAAATAATAAATTTATTGAAATGCATTTGTACAATGTAGATTTTGTTTGATAAATCTTGATGAAATCTTTTGAACGGTGCAAAAAAAATCAAAAAAATATTTTTATAAATACATTATTTTTCGATTGTTTTTGAATTGTTTGTTAGGTTGGAATATTTTATTGAGGGGTTTTAAAGGTTTTTATTTTATTTTATTTTAAGGGCTGGGAATCATGTGTCATGCATTCCGAATCGGGCCTAAATTTGCTTTCGTTTTTGTTTTAGTTTCTGGTTTCAGCCTATTTGGATATCAAAAAGTCTTTCTTAATTTCTTTTTTTAACTCGATGAATATCAAAAAATCTGTTTGCACAGATAAGTAGAACAAAAGAACCAGATCATGCAGATGCCATTTTGCTGGGTCCTTATCGATAATTGATTGATCTGAGTTTTTACAGAAACACATAAAAATATATATTTTTAAAAATGAGCTATTTGGATCACGGTTTCCTCATCCACATGCCATAGGTATATGAGGGCAAATTAATGGCTTATTTACCTTTTTGGTCCCCAAAGTATTAGCGAGTGGCCAATTTCGTCTCCAATATAAACATTTAACCAATTTAGTACCCAACGTTTAAAATTTGTGTCGATTTGGTCCCTATCCCACGAGTTACGACGACGTTTGTGATCGTCTCAGTGAGACGCTTCAGCCCCTGTGGTCAAATAGAGTTTTAGACCACTTCGTGTTCGGACCTGTTTTCACAGCAGTGAAACGAACACAAATTCCGGTGACCTCCGGTGAGACCCGTGCTCTGACACCACTTGTTAGAGGATCGCAAGGTCACCGTTTACAACACGTAACAAACAATTTCTATTTTTATTGAACAAACAAGCACGAATTTTACAATTCACAGGAGAGGAGAAACTGGGTTCCCTGGAACTCTCTCTCTCACAGTATCTCACTGATTTTTCACACTTAATTCATTATACTACAAGGATTACAAGTCTGTATTTATAGACTACAAATTCAATCTCTTAGTTACTAAATAATTTGACCAATTCTAGTCACAGTCAAACCAAGCTTCTTACCTTGGAGCTTCCATGGACGGCACCACGTTGAGCACATGGTGGCTGTGAAGCTTCCACCTCTTCGAGCTGCTTCTTGCAGATTCTGGGTTTCCTTTGAAGCCATCAGGCTTACTTCACAATATTAGTGTCACGCCCTCAATTTTCAATATAAATAAATAATTCATTTCAATAAATGATCATTGCACAATATATATATTATACCCAAAAGAGAATTTTCAAAAGATTATTTACAAACCAAGTTCCCCAAGTTTAAACATTTACAATATTGGTACCACGGCCCGAATTCCATAGCTAGTTAAAAGAGTAAAATTTAGAGGTTACATAATATCTGAAATTAAAAGACTTCAAATAAATTTAAAATTTCATCTTTCCAAGAGATTATATAAAAGACGATGAAATCACTTCTCGGCGGCTTTCAAAAGAGATGAGATCAAGCATGCAACCATGCACTTCGCATCAAGGTCTTTGAGATATACCTGAAAATGATAGGTTAAGCTACACTAGCCCAGTAGAAATTTCTGTACTCAAGCTATATGTAAATGCGATGAAACACGCAATAAGAGTGAATGATTTTCAATGAACGATCGAAGGTACAAAAGACACAATAAACCGACGAACAATGACTACGGAATTCAATACGTCTTATAGATATGCTTAGCCATTTATACATCAATCTAGAGGTAGCGTTAAACACACATCAATCAAAATGACAACGACAATTTCTCAAACCAATTCAAGTCTCCTCAAATGAATGCCACACTTGACTTTCCCATCCTTTACCATTTACCATCAAGACTCTTTTCATAAAAGAAAACATTCCTTTTTGATTTTCAAAATAATTTTGAGAAATACTCTCGACCTCTACGGGTCAAACTCCGTTGATTCGAGTTTGAATAACTAGAGTCCATTGATTCTGCGCACGAATACCGGAAACTGTTGATTTGCTCAAGAATAGCCGGAGGATTTTAATAAAAATCCTTTTTCAAAAAAAGACAAGTTCCTTTCTTTTCAAATCCTTAGTAGAGTCAGTTGTTTATCTCTTTCTTTAACGGTCATCATCTCAAGCAGCAAACAGTTCAAGTAACAACGTATACTTCTGACATCAACTTCAACATTCTTCATTTTATGAGAAATTCAACTGTGTTACCACCCCATGCGTGACAGTGAACTCTCTTTCTACCCGGGTTTCCGTCTTACCACACCTTGCGTAACGGGCCCTCTAGAGTCTCCGCATTACCACACCTTGCATTGCAGGACCCTCAATTCAAAATTCACAACTCACATAAACACATAAGCATTAACAATCCGAATACAAAGAGATAACACTTTTCAAGGTCACATGCTTTCATTCATCATCATTCAATATGTTATAAACTCATAAACATGTCCTTTTGTACATCATTAAATACCTTAGATTCACGTTATCCCTCAAAGTTTATCACGATGCCTTATGTCACGTACCGAACCCAAAAATGACTCTACAACCCATCATCCGCTTGGTTCTAAACGAGAATCTTATAGATTAGGTGCCAAAAGAACCTAGGAAGGTCAATAAAACGAAGCACGAGGATTCGGGTTACTCTATTCTCATCTAGACCGTTAGGAAAACCCCCATCGACCAACGATGTACCTTACGATATACTTTATGGCCTACGGTACTCAATAACGCCTCCATAGTACATTTCTCAATTCACCAATCATCACGTCATTTAATATCGCTTAACAAGTCTATATCGATCATTAAGACATACTACAACATCTACTTCAATAAACCAAAAGCGTAAAATAAAGTACGAGTATCCTAACCGTTTAATTCTACACTTTTCTAAGCTACGACGAGGGCCCAAAGTGGTCGATTGGTCAATGAATCTGTCGAGGTACGAATAATTAAGTTGGAAGTGATTTGAAGCTATTCAAAAGGTGTTTGAAGTGTTCGAGGTTCAAATGGGCACGAGAAGAAACAAAAGAACCAAATCTGTCCGGAACAGAAGAGGGGTATTGATACCCCTAATCGAGGTATCAATACCTGGCCAGAGTTTGGTCCAGAGGAGAGTGGGGTATCGATACCCCTTTTGAGGGTATTAATACCACAGAGTTTTTCTGCAGATTTTTCAGCTTTTCAACAACGAAACTCCAACAACAAACAATGAACCAAGCACGATCAAGGCACATAATCAGCCCATAAACACATAGAGAGAGTAAGAAATTCCTACCTCAAGTGATTTGAACGAGACCCAAGCGATTGTCGAAATCCAAGCGAGCCCTAGACCTCCAAAGCTCCGAAATTGACCAAGAACTTCCCTCCAAGCTTAACCCACGAAATTTTGAGCTCGAGAACGCGATTGGAGGGCCGAGGGGTGGTTGATCTTTAAGGTTCTTAAGGTCTTGGAGGAGTTTTGAGTGAGAGGAGAGGAGAGGGAGAAATTTCGGATGAGAGGGAGAGAGAGGGACGGTAGAGAGAGAGAGGAGATGAAAATTAATCTCTTACAATACATACACCCACTATATATACCCCTATATCTTTTAATCACACACCCACTCCCTCAAGATTCAATTCCCTCATTTCAATCTCTAATTCAAATAGCCACAAAATAAACTATATTATCTTAATTAGTCAATTAATAAACAATTCAAATGATAAAAAAAAAAAAAATAGGGGTCTCTACAATTAGGGTGTGGGGTGTGAAGAAGATGATGATAAGGTAAAATATCAAGAATGGCCATTCTTTTGACAGAATCAAGAAACGGCGTTATGGATAGGGACCAAATTGACGCAAATTTTAAACATTGGGTACTAAATTGGTCAAATGTTTATATTGGGGACGAAATTAATAACTCGCTAATACTTTGGGAACCAAAAAAGTAAATAACCCGCAAATTAATCAACTTCTTGCCCAAGATATTTTGGTCACCACACTCTTAGCGGTATTATTTATTATTGGAAGTTACTAATGGAGAAATTTGAAACCCTGACTATCAAGCATGCATGTCCACCGTGACGCAAACCAATGTGTGAATACATTAACAAAAAAAGATGAGCCTATTTTTGTTGGTGATTTTCATATTTTATTGTTAATTTATACTTTATGCAAACTCTGTGGGGTTAAATACCCTAAACTTGCAACTGTTTAATTTCAACGCACCTTTTCTTTTTTTTTAAAGAAGAGTGAAAATGGAGGATCGTTTGGTTGTCCCTTAGAGCATCTCCATCGGGAGATGTCAAAATTAAGGTGGACAATCAAATGGCTAGTTTTGGCATTAAGTCACCATCCAACCATGATGTCTTCTATCATGCCAAAAGTGACATGGCGTTGAAAGGAGGTGACGTGACTTTGAAAGAAAGTCTCAACATGTTAACTTTGACATCAACCTTCTAGACTGCCAATTTTCAAAAATTGACCGTAAGCTTTCAAAATAATTTCACATAAGGGTTGGAGAGGGGGAGTTTGATGTCAAATTGAAAATGTCAAATCGCCACATAAGCCTTCAAAATAATTTGACATCTTCACTTTTGACCTCTCTTATTGGAGATGCTCTTAGACGTCAACTAAAACAAATAGGAGTGCTAGGGGATCCACCACACATGTCTAATCTTGAGTTTGGGCCCTTTGGGCTTTAGGGTACTGGCTCTATATTAGAGCAAGTTTATCAGTGCATAGGTATACTACCTTGTGTACAGTTCTCAATTTTATTTTAGCTATCAACTTTTTTTTTCACAACTACACCAACATTATCTATTTTACCTAACATTTATTAAAATATTATTTTCTCTATTTTCAAATATTACAAATATTACCTAAATAATAAGTTTACATATACATACATATATGTGTATACAATGTATTCGGTCTTCCGCCCCCAAAACCCAATCTTTGATTTAGATGACTGCCGCCGATTGGAACTTGTCAATCGCCGTCGAAGGAGATCACGGGTTGATCACCGCTTCAAACCCAAATCGAAATCGATCGTTGCTTTAAAAATTGAAAGCCCAGATAAAATCGAACTTCAGCCCACTGTTTTTCACCGGGAAAATCGATTCTCACTACATCTTCTCCGTCAAAAGGCTTCTCCGACGAGCTGATGAGTAACGGAAGTGGCCAGATTCGACGAGTTCAGTCGAAGAGCTGAAGGGTTTCGACCATAATGGGTTTCACTAGATAAAAAAAGAGAGGAGAAAGGAAGCAAAAGAGAGAGATAGAAACAATAAAAAAAGAAAGGTGTGTGAACAGTTCATAAATGTATTTTGCCTCCCCTTTTACCTCATCTACTGCAGGCTGATTTTTTGTGCTTTTCTTCTCCAGAATAGCTAAAAAGGCATTTTACATCCTCTGATGTACATGCTCTTAGATTTTTTAATTCTTGTTTTTATTTGAGTGTTCTTCCACAAGAACTTTTTATGAAAATTAAATTTTCTTTTCTTGATTTAAAATCCAGAAATACCACTATTTGTCAAGTACTCTTTAATGCAAGTAGTAGAATTTAATGTTTCGTATGTCGAACAACTAAATCAGGAGTGTCGTGTTCGTGTTGTATTATCACTTGGGTTGGTGAAAGGGTTCTCTCAGACCTAATTCCACATGTTAACTTTTTATACTCTCTCCGTCCCTAAATGTTTGGCACTTTCATGCTTTTTATTATCCCATATTATTTGTCCATTTTGAAAAGTCAAAAGCAAAATATGGTAAATTTCTTATGTTACCCTTTTTTTTTGGGCACCAAATTTCAAATTCAAATTTTCAAGTACTATTTAAAGTACACTAGAAGGGTAAGATTGGACACTTAATTTTTGCACAATACAATAATATTTGTTCCTTAAAAGTTAGAACTCTCAAAAGTGCCAAACATTTAGGGACGGAGGGAGTATATGATTACTGTATCATGTCACTTCCTATCAGTCTTGTTACCATCTCATTATGAACGATTTAATTATCTATTGTTAAAAAGTTTAAATGTGTGAATATCATATCAAACTAATCATACATGGAAAAAGGCTAACTCCAAGGCTACTCAATATGGACGGTAGCCGGCCTGATTATTAATTACTCCCTCCGTTTAATTTAATAATCTCTCGTTTTATTCTAACCGGATAAAAAATTAGTTATATCTTCAAATGAATAATAAATTTTATATCCAATATGAATCTTGCTTGATAGATCTTAATTAGTTCTATAATATAATATTTTCAAAATCACATAAAAATATTATAAAATATAAGATATAATCAATTGAAAAATAGCACAAACTCCTGAAAACAACTGTTAAATTGAAACGGAGGAAGTGTTTTGTGTTATCTCATCGTTTTATATTTGCGTTCGTGAAAAGAAATGGAGTAGTAGTATCAATCTTAATCCGCTAATCTTGTATCGCGCTTATATAAATGCTAACGTGTCGCGTCGAATATATCCAACCCAAAGAAATAATGAACCAAATTGCCACCTGCAAAATGCCGGAAACGGGTTTGCTAGAGTTGACTCATAATTTGACGCGTGGACGGCCTTCGAAATCCATGGCGACGAACGCGATTGGACCAGAACGTGTGGGGCCCAATCTCGCTTGATGTACACGTCACGAGATCCCATTGGCTGATACGTGCACGTCAGCTTGATTTGTTCTGCCGTTGCCGGCACAGACAAGTTTTACTCTCTCTTTACGCGCCAAATGCCAATTGACCGAATTTTTTTTTTATTTATGACCGAACTCATTTTGCCAGGTCACAGCCGGCATTTGCCAAGTCACAGCCGACTTGGGGTCGATGACTCGGAATACACCTCCCGCTCGTACTGCATCGTGTAGTGCAGCCAATTCGATCGTTTATCTCGGCATAGATGGCTCAAATTTAATCCAATCACATATAAATCTAAATCGTTCGTTGCTCGAATTAAAAGTTCGATTCGTCCATTGTCAAGATGGACAGCCGAATCGACCACTACACCGTGTAGTGCGGAGGTGCACTACAACACCTTTTGTTAGGTATGCGACTTAGGATCCGAGGTCTTGTTTGATAAGTGTGATACTAATGGTGCCTTTGATCAAATTTATAGAATTTTTTGATCTTACAAAAGTTCTTGAGCATAAGACGAGTTGTTTGAACTAAATTTATAGTTTTTTTTTTCCTTAAAAGAATAGTTTTGGCTCTTTTTCGCTGTCTATTTTCTAATTTAATTTTATATTAATGTATTTTTTTGATTTTTTTCATTAAAACAAATAATGTGATGTAAAAACTTAACGAAAATTCAAGTAAAATTAAGATAAAAAGTCCTTAAAAGTTAGGCCAAAAACTCTTTGGATGTACGCAGCCAAAAACACTAAAAAAGTCTTTGGAGAAATTTGACAAAAGGCAGCCTAATTGTTCATATAGTAGTTCGTCACCTCAAAATTTATTCAAATTTTTGGTAATTTTTGTCAACCCAAAATTAAACAGATTCTAAAGTCCATATTGTGGATTTTTCTTTTGTTTTTAGTTGCCTAATCAACCTCTAATAACCTATTCTACAAATCTTGACAAATATTGGGGTGGGTGTTCTGTGAGCCATGATTTGTCCAAAATACCATTGACCTAATTCTTGTTTTCTGGGAGGATTAATACTTAAAGACACTGCAAGCTTGTGATATATACTTATAATTGCAAGATAACAAAAAAATCAACAATTTCTGTTATTACGTTTGCACCAATTACTCAAAGGTGAAATACTTAAAGAATTATAGTATCCAAATTGAAAGAAAAAGGAAAACATAAACTAAACAATAAGATGAAATTACCGCAACATTGTCCTATTAACTCTCATCCAAAAAGACTATTACAAATTAAGGTGATATGTATAAGGTAGATTTTAAGATTAAATCATAACGAATGCGATTCATCTAAGTTCTTTGACCTGTGCATTTTAAATCATTCGATCAAACAAAAAAGATTGTTAAATCGTGAAATATTCCGAAAATGGCAAGGCCCTGAAATTTGGGCATAGAAAAATACTTCATGTACAAGTATAAGAAAATTAATTGGGTCACATTTCCCTTCTGCTTCCTTCCTGTTTCCTAACCATATTATCCAACGAGTATTACAAATAATCCTGCTTACTGCTTAGAACAATTTTTATCAAGAATTCAACTCTCTCTCTCTCTCTCTCTAACCTTTCTTGTACACAGAACTTCGTCACCTGTACATGCATACCAATTCTTCGCCTCCCATTTTCTCCCTCACCCACCTGAAATTCAACTAACTCCCTCACCCACGAAAACCCTAAATTCAGCCCTCCAATTCTCATCCACCTTCCTTTTCTCATTCCCAAAGACATATACTTTATCCAATTCGAGGCCCCCCCCACCCAAAAAAAAAAAAAAAAAACACACCAATCAAATTTCACCCAATTCCCTCATCTGGGTCTCTCCAAACAACCTTCAAATTTCAATTCTTGGGGTTTTCTTGGTCACTCTTGCCGTGGACCACATGGGTCCGATGGATGATTCGAAGGACGCGTTGGTTAGTCAACTCAGCATGGCCATAAGGGACATTTCCGGGTACCCAGAGTGCCGTAACGCGTCGAAGAAGATGTACAACAATTTGGTGAGGAGAGTGAAGCTATTGAGCCCTTTGTTTGAGGAATTGAAGGACAGCGAAGAGGAATTGGATGATGAAGAGGTTCGAGGTTTTGAGTCTTTGAAAATCGCTTTGGATTCAGCTAGAGAGCTTCTGCGATCTATCAATGAAGGCAGCAAGCTCTTTCAGGTACTTTTTTTGTTTTGTTTTTTAATTTGATTTTACCTAAATTCTGGTTTTTGTTGGTTGTTATATTTTGGGTTGGTATTGTTAGTTGAAGTCGTCTGTTTGGTTGTTGATGAGAAAGTTTAGGAGAAGAAAGAAAATCTTGATACCGATGATTCTAGTTGTTTTACCTTGTTAGCCAAGAGGCCTTTGGCCCGCCCAACGCCGTAAGGGTGTGGTTAGGTGCCACAAGATAGGAGGTCAGGAGTTCAACTTCTGGCCGCTAATCTAACTATTTTATCAATACTGAGTTTCGCTGATCAAAAAAACTAGGTAAAACAACCAGAATCATCGGTGTCAAATTTCTAATGCAGAAAGCAGATGATTCTAGCTTATTTTACGTGTTTTTTTTCTTGTTTTTTCAGCAAGTCAACGTTCTGGATTGAAATTCTGTGTCACACTTTTGTATAAATGTCCAACTTTCACAGTATGACAGAAATAAAATGATTAGCTTAAAGCTAGCCGGAAACTGTTGTTTTGAAGATGAGTTGATTATTATGAACTGGGGCTGCAATTCTTGTCAAATGATCTTAAGGTGGCAAGTATTATGTTTCTGTGGTCATTTTTGAGGCTGTATTGCTTTATCTGTTCACTGTGGTGGTAAAAAAGTAAGGGCTGTTTTGTAGAACTTTCATGAACATAAATAGCCACCTAAGTTGTTGGAATTTATGGCTTTGCCAAACTATGGGATTTTGGAATTTTAAGTTTGCATGCAAGAATTTAGAATTCTTTCTCAGGAAGACATTGATGGCTCATTTCAAGGTCGAGGAAATGACAATAATGAGGTGTTTTGCCGATCAAAAAAATAAAATATAATATAATGAGGTGTTTTGTCTTTGTTCAAAAACCGTATCCTTGCCATTGCTATTGGATATGGAGTTTTAAAGCTCTATATACTTTTCTTGCTTTCTCCATTAAGTGTCTTTAATGTTACTTTGCCTTGCTGCTTACTACCCTGGATTTAAGCCTTATAAGGTAAGCTGTATTTTCCATGTCACAGGCTTTGCAGATGGACAAAATTGCTGGTGACTTCCAACAAGTGACGGAGCAAATTGAAGAAGCAATGAGCCGGATTCCTTATGACAAACTTGACATATCGGAGGAAGTTAGAGAACAGGTATTCAGGAGTAATCTTTCCGAAAATTTTAACCATGGATGGACATAACTTATTACTTTGGAGTCCTGAGTTCAACCTAAAGGTGTTGGCCAATGGTTAAATATTCTATTCCTTACTCCCTCTTGAAGCAACCCTAGGGCTTAGGCTTGATAATTACCTGGTATATTTGGGACAGAACTACATATACTGGACAATTAGCCCTTTTCAGGAAAAAATGAATGTTTCATATATTTTATATTAAAGATGATTGAAAAACAGTCCATTCTATTGTTTTCTATCTTTTTTTACTGACTGTAGGTACATCATATTTTAATTTCTTTCAGATTGAACTTGTGCATGCTCAATTCAAAAGAGCTAAAGGAAGAAGGGACTCACCTGATCTACTACTGGAGATGGACTTATCTATAGCACAAAAGGACATAGACATAGACCCTTCAATTTTGAAAAGGCTTTCGGAGAAGCTGCATCTCAGGACTATGAATGATCTAAGGAAAGAGTCACTTGCTATCCGTGATATGGTCATCTCATGTGGTGAAGATCTTGGGGACCGCATTCAGACAATGTCGTTTCTGCTTCAGAAGCTGAAGGATGTAGTGATTGGAAATCCAGACAAAGATACCTCTGAGGGTGAAAAGGAGATGATTAAGCACAGATCTCCTGTTATCCCAGATGATTTTCGGTGCCCAATATCCCTTGAACTGATGAAAGATCCTGTCATAGTTTCTACTGGACAGGTTTAAACTGGAATCCCTTATAATTTTAGGGTCTGTTTGTTTGATTGGATTAATAGTGAAGCGGTATCTAATTCTATAGCATATATAATCCATCAGTCTACTCTTAATGGGATCAGTAGTACCATATTCCTCAAGGTGTTATATATTCCATATTTTTTTTTAAGATTCATATCAAACGGATATTTAATCCTAACCGCAAAAGTTTCTGTCAAGATTTAGGATATGTGGCCCCCCTTGGATTTGTTAGTCCAATCTCAAATCCGGGCACTGGACTAATAGTAAGTAATTAATTATGTAATCTCATTTGGAACTAGAAGTGCAGGGATTAATAGTACCAAATCGCCCAAGATATCATCTATCTCATGTTTTGGGGGTTTTTATAGCCAACGGACATTTAGTTTTGACCCCAAGAGCTTCCGTCAAACTTAGCATATGTGGTTTCCTGGGATTTATAATCAAATTTGATGCCCTAATCCAGGCAAACAAAAGGACCCTTAGAGCTTTTGTGAACATTGATAACCATTATTAAACGAATTTCATGCTTCCTTTTGCAGACATACGAAAGATCATGCATTCAAAAATGGCTGGATGCGGGGCACAAGACCTGCCCCAAGACTCAACAGACCCTTCTGCACACAGCCCTAACACCGAACTATGTTTTGAAGAGTTTAATTGCTTTGTGGTGTGAGAGCAATGGTATTGAGTTGCCAAAAAGGCAAGGGAACTGTGGAGATAAAAAATCAGGAGCAAGTGGTTCAGACTGCGATCGAGCTGCTATTAATGCCTTGATAGACAAACTTGCAGATGGAAATTTGGATCAGCAAAGAGCCGCAGCAGGAGAACTTCGGTTGCTGGCCAAGCGAAATTCAGATAACAGAGTGTTCATCGCTGAGGCAGGGGCCATTCCGCTTCTTGTTGAGCTACTATCCTCCGTGGATTCAAGAACCCAGGAGCATGCTGTTACTGCCCTCCTCAACCTTTCCATACACGAGGCTAACAAGGGTAATATTGTAAATTCAGGAGCTATTCCAGATATAGTCGACGTATTGAAAAACGGAAGCATGGAAGCGAGAGAAAATGCAGCTGCCACCCTTTTCAGTTTGTCCGTCGTAGATGAGAACAAGGTGGCGATCGGTGCCGCTGGGGCAATTCCAGTTCTTATTGATTTGTTATGTCATGGGACTCCAAGAGGAAAGAAAGACGCCGCCACGGCTATTTTTAACCTTTCAATATACCAAGGAAACAAGGTGAGAGCCGTGAGGGCAGGAATTGTGGGACCACTTATGAGCTTGCTTAGGGACTCTGGTGGTGGGATGGTAGATGAGGCGTTAGCGATATTGGCAATTCTTGCGAGCCATCAAGAGGGAAAAGTTGCTATTGGTCAGGCGGAGCCCATTCCAGTTTTGGTGGACGTGATAAGGACTGGTTCACCCCGAAATCGTGAGAATGCCGCAGCAGTTTTGTGGTCGTTGTGCACTGGTGATGTGCAATATTTGAGAATAGTTATAGAGCTTGGGGGAGAAGAGGCGTTGAAAGAATTATCAGAGAATGGCACTGAGAGAGCCAAGAGAAAAGCAGGAAGTGTTTTGGAACTACTCCAACGAGTTGACGTGATACAAAGACCATGAAATGACGTTTCTTCTGCAGCTATTATTGTTTGAAATTTGAATTTTAAAGCATGTAATTCAGATCACGCAGAAATGTTGTTCAAAAAATCGGGCCATTCAGATCACACAGAAATGTTGTACAAAAAATCGGGCCATCCTGTAGTATATTAATCTAGAGTCAGTAATTGAGTGATTTGACTTTACAGAAGGTATTTCCGATAATTGAATGGTTATCTTCTGCAGCTGTTGAGATGTAAAGTCTGTAATTCATGCTAGACACAGGAATGTTGTGTCGGGAGATTTGCATCTGTATGGAGTACATTCCTCAAGGGTTGATGGTCGATGGGTTTTCTGTACAGAAGAATGTCTGGTGGAATTTTACGCGTGCAGAAGTGGAATGGGCTCAGTGTTTGAGATGGTATAGATCATGAGGAAGTGAGAAACTCTCCATTGAAATCAAGAAAAGCCAGCAGTCTGTTTAAACTTCTTAGGTGAACTAGTATTAAACAGACTTGGCCTTCAGCAGCCAGGTACTGTACTGCATTTGACAGTTTGTATCTTTTTTTTTTCCTTGGAAAGTAGAAGCATGTTTGTATTCATGATGTGTACTTTTCCGCGTTAAAAGCGTGTGATTTGTTCGAATAATGTTATATATTTTCAATTGAAATACATGCTTTGTTGCCACGTGATTATGTATGCATCAGCAAAGCCAAAAACATCAGAAATGAAGATCTCTTATTCGGTGTGGGAAAGCAAGTGGTAATTATTGGAAGAGTGTCTAGGATTTACTTTTACCAACCGCAAACTATACAGTTCATTGTTGCTTCTTCTTTCTTTCCCACCTGTTGCTAAGATTATTGTTTGCATAAGTAGAGTGTTTTCCATTAAGAGAGTAGTGATTTCCTGTCTCTGCATTGCCACGAGAAGTACTGTCGTGTGATTTAATTTCCTGTAGGAGTTCACATTGAATGATGAAATTGCTAGAGTGACGTCTTTGTTTTCAGTGTTTCTTTTGGTGTTCTTGCTTTGAACATGGATCGTTGATCAAATTGGTTTAGGAGAACAACTAGCAGATGAAATTGTTCAAATTTTAAACGCCACTTGTCTCGCGTATGGTATGTGATGCAATAGATAGTTGGACAGGCCGAGTAATTTGTTTCTCTAATTGGATACGTTGTTTGTGAACAGGATTCATTTAACACTTTAGACGCTCGGTCATTGTTAGCAGAACACAATTCATTTATCCAATCAGAAAGCACGAATTGGTTTTTGGATTTAAAGTTCACCGGGTACTAGGAAGTTTTTTCTCGATTGGTGTTGGATAGGTCTCGTGTTTTGTACAGGATCATGTCATTCATGTGTTTGAACTTCGAACTGAAGTGTGTCAATCTGTGGGTAGGCATTTCAGTTTCCAAGTCGACAATTTGTGATGGTAAATTTCTGTTTATGGAAGAAAAGATCTCTTCGCTTTGTTAAGCACAAGAGGTGATGGATTGTGTACCAAGAAACTGACCATTTGTGAAGAGAATCCGAGCATGTTCTATCTACTGAAACAAGAAAAACGCAAAAACCAAAAATGCTACGGGCATGTTTTCCCACTTTAGGAAAACTGGGAGCAACAATTCCAGGAGGATCAGTCCAGGAACTAGCCTCGAAATATCAGCTGTGATTCGAGTTAGCTGTTGCCTCTCTTTCCCGGATAGACTCTTCCCACCAACAAGCTTAAGCAGCAATCTTGAACTGATCCTCACATCAGCCCAGAGTAGCTTAAAACCTAACCAATAATGTTGCGATTTTCGGGTTAGCTGTTGCCACTCCGTCCTGGATAGACTCTTCCCACCGGCAAAGCTTAAGCAGCAATCTTGAACTGATCCTCGCATCAGCCCAGAGTAGCTTAAAACCTAACTCATCATGTTGCATTGTTGATATGAATTCATCCTCCCAACGAATGATAGCTTCTTCGTCTGATCTTCCCTAAAACACGAAAAGCATTCAATTGAGCGTAAATGTGAAACACGCTGGCTCTATAACGGACAGATAAACGAAGAACGGAAACTTTTTAAACCTGCTCATCAACGCAACAGCTCTCAAAGCTGGACCAAAATGTAGCCCTTACTCTTTGCGAAACAGAGATATCGACCTTTTCAGACTCTTGCAATCGTTAGGCTTTAGCTTTAGCTTTTGCAGTACTCAGGCCTTCAATAGCTGGATCACATCCCTCAGGAGATGCTTCCTTTTCCACTCCTTTTGAGTTTAAATTCTGTCCGGATGAGCCGGACAGAGGCGGTTTTCCGCCAGCACTCTCCGTGGGCCTCCTTCGCGCATTTTTTTGAGCAATCCAAACCATGCATCTTGTAGAGCCCGTAAAATAATGTATCCATACAAAAAATCAGCTTGTCCGGACATTGATAGGTATGTTAAAAGTTGAGTTCTAGACAAAAAAATGGACGGTCTGGATCAATCAACTGTTTTTTAAGTTAAATTGTCCACAACCGTTTATTTTTTCGTCTAAAAACTCAACTTTTGACATACTTATCGATATCTGGACAAGCTGATTTTTTGTGTAGATATTATTTTTCGGACTTATAAGATGTACGGTTTGGATTACCCAAAAAAATATGCGAAGGAGGTGGCGGAAAACCACTCTTTTCCGGCTCATCCGGACAAAATTTACACTCCTTTCGTTTTAGCAACCAAGTCTTCATTGTGTCATCTTTAATTAAAGACGGATGAATATTTGATTTCCACTGCATTTAAGGGAATTGATTATTACAATCCCTTTTTTTATAATCACATTATCTTTTTTGTCCTATTGTGATGTGAATTTAAAAATTAACGTTTCATTTATATTTTCTTTCACACTTAAGAAGGACAACTAATCTTTCATTTGTATATTTTTTTACACTTAGAAAAACAACTGTGCAATTTTACATCACAAGAAAACAAGAAAAAAAAAACAAAGAGTATTCCAAATTAGTTGGAGTATTCCAATATGATCTAGCTTCTCTCCATTTGGACTACAGAGAAGTCTCTGCAATTTCATCTCGCTTGTTCATTTCAATAATTAATTGTTCAAATTTTAAAAACTTTTTGTGAAAATTCTAACTCTTTCATCAAAATCTAAACTTTAAAACACTTTTGAATGGTTGAGATAATCCAAACCGCGACAGTTTAAACACGAATAAACACGAACCGCACACAAACTATTTACATTCCATACATGGCTACACGTGAGCCATATTAGAGTGTGTTTCACTAAAATAAATAAATATTTATTTTTTAAATAAGTAAATTAAAGGTTATATAAAAAAATTTATTTTTAAATAAATAAATTAAAAATTATATAATATGAGAAAATAACTTATCTTGTAAAGCAAAGAATAAAATATTTTAAAAAATAAGAACTTAAGCGGGTCTTTGTTCCCTAAGCTAGCACGCCACGCCACCTTCTCCCGTACATAACCGAATGTTCCACTCCACCTTCCCCTCCCACCGCTTCTGTCTGCCCCTCCACCACCAATGGCCACCCGTCTCCGCGCCACCGCCACAGCCATCGCCGTCTTCTCCTACGGCGCCCACGCTTCCCTCCGCGACCCCTCAGTCTCCGCCAACGACCGCAGCGGCGCCCCCGCCGCGGACGCCATCCAGAGGAAGATATCCGACCCGTGCGCCGTCGTCCCGCCTAGGGCCGTGCAGGAGTCGGCCCTCGTCGGTGCCAGCCCCGTCAATCCCCTCGACTTACTCGTGGTCGGCGGTGGTGCCACCGGGTGCGGCGTCGCTCTCGACGCCGCTACGAGAGGCCTCCGCGTGGGGTTGGTGGAGAGAGAGGACTTTTCGTCTGGGACTTCTTCTCGGTCTACTAAACTAATTCATGGAGGTATGCGCGCATGTGTGCATGGCGTCCAATGTTAGATTTTTCGTTTTTCTGTGCTTGGTTTCTACGCTATGAACTCGTGTACAGTCATCTGTTGTAGATGCTCAGCTTGAATTTGAAACATCTCCAGACCTTTACTGAAATTGTACTTAGGCTGGTTTCCCTAGTGTATAAACGGATTAAACGGGCTAAAGCCCACAAAAATTTGGATTTCTAGACATGTCATTCTTCTCCCATACATCAACAAAACATCCATTTAGAGGAAACAATTTGTCTAACGTCCTTAAGCTATAGACAAACTCTTTAGAGAGGAAATCACAGTTATGCTGTGTTTGGAACTTAGGGAAAATGGGAGGGAAATGGGAGGAAAAGTTTACTATTTACAAAGCTTAAAGTTGCTATTTTCTCCTCTCTGCCTCTCCAAACCATACAAGGGAGGAGAAATTTCTTTAATGTTCCTCTCTTTTCTTATCTTTTCCTTAAGTTCCAAATAAACCCTTAAGTTTCGGTAAAATGTGAGTAGATGCTTCATTTGGAATTCTGATGACAAGGAAATCTTGCGCGAAAACCCCATGACTAAGAATGCCCTGCCATGCAAATATGCCAGAAAAAGCTTCATTTGAGCACTCCAATGGAAGAACCCAAAATAGTTAGCCAAAAAAAATTCCCCCTTGAATTGAGTGAATATTTGGGTAAAACTCATTTTGCCAAGACTTTGAAGAAAAAGGAGTAGTTTGAGTAAAAGAGGATAGAAGACTTGGTTTTCTTTCTCTCTCGAGTTTCTGTCTAGATTTTAAGGTCCGAAGGTGCCCTTACCAGCCCTTGTAGCTCTTGAATAATGAGTCTTACGACTGCATGGACGCTACTAAATTAAGGCCTAATGAAACTAAATTGTAGTTTTCAAACTGTGCTGCAAAACATATTTAGGAGCATAGGTGATATATAAGAAAGCCGGAGAAGAAAAAGAACATAGAGAGAAGAATAGGGCCACAGTCACTAAGCTGAAACCTGTCGAAAACCAACCTTAGTGAGCGTGTCCTTGCTGACCTAAGTGATTTCGATCTGCTAGCAGGCCTTTTACTTGGTAGGGAATCGCCAAAGCATATCGTCAGTTTTGACTCGAAGAGATCTATCAAGAACGAGCTGATGATTACCTAGGAAGGAATAAATATAAGAGATAAGAGGGAGCCCCAAGGTACATAACAACAGAAGAAGTAATTTCCGGTAGTTCTATTTTAGTGAGTCTCCTCCATGACCTAATTCACTACCCAATAAGCCTGTTGATAGGTTATTAAACCCTAGTAACAAGTAAATATCATATAGACCTAACCTTACTAATATGACTTATGGGAAAGGGAAAAAAAAAAAACTCAATACACATTGTTACAAGGGAAGATATAAATGCTAAGTTCCATCTTTAAAACACCTCTGGATATTGAAAATACATCGATATAACTGGAAACGAATCCTAACATCTTCTAATGACTTCAGGTTAGCTGAACGTAATCCTTCTCTTGACCAATTCATAGATTGGTTTGATCTCTGGCGTACTCATACTAGTGTATAGGGCCTTTTTGTCTGTGACCTTCTTTTGTATATGGGCAGCATTCGCTCAAAGCCTTGTTTCTAATATAGTTATTTATTTATTAAGCAAAAAAGGTTAGCTGTATGAAGAACATGTGGTTTCTTTGAAGCATGTCATAAGAAGCTGAGGTCCTGGGTTGAGTCTTCCCTCTGTAAAGATGTCAGCTCATGTGTTGATGGAGTAAGGGTGCGAACGTTTGTCTTTATGGTGTCATAGTGACTGGTATCTGGTGCATAATGCAGCGGTGTACATGCTGATTAGCCAGACAGTATGATTGAAGTAGATTTTACACTGTTTAGGATCTATTTTTCATGAACGCCAAATTATCCAATTTCTCCACCTGTCACTCTTCTTAAATTGCTTTTCATTGTACAGAGGAAAAAATTATGAATGCAGGAAGCGTGTGAGTATAGCTCTGTATAACTCGTCATCTTCATGTTTAGTTGGATAATTCGCTAATACATTGCAAGATAATCAATTTTACTCTTTTACGTGGTACTCATTTAAACCTACATTTTTAGGAGTTCGGTACTTGGAGAAAGCAATTTTTAACTTAGACTATGGACAGCTGAAGCTGGTTTTTCATGCCCTTGAGGAGCGTAAACAGGTTATTGAGAATGCTCCACACTTATGCCATTCTTTACCATGCATGACACCCTGTTTCAAGTGGTTTGAGGTGGCGTACTATTGGACTGGCTTGAAGCTATATGACCTTGTTGCGGGACGCCACCTGCTGCATCTGTCCAGATATTATTCTGCACAAGAGTCTGTCGAACTCTTCCCAACTCTTGCAAGGAAAGGTAAAGATAGAACATTGAAGGGAGCAGTGGTTTATTATGATGGTCAAATGGATGACTCAAGACTAAATGTTGCTTTAGCATGCACTGCTGCGCTGGCTGGTGCAGCTGTGCTTAACCATGCTGAAGTCTTATCTTTTCTTAAGGATGATGTTAGTGAGCGGATAATTGGCGCTCGTATTCGAGATACTCTGACAGGTATGGCAACCACTATATCTTTGACGTATTATTGTGAACTGAAATCTCAATAATTAGAATATTTAAGTGTCTCATACCTTGACCTCTATGAATATATATTTCAAAGCCTTTCATGGTTTGTAGAGAATAATGAGGTTTATGTGTTACATGTTTCTATAATTCCGCCGTAATATATGTCACGACTTTGGAGATGCCAACTATGGATTTGGATAATACGAGCAACATCTTATTATAAGGTTTTGGACATTGGAAATGAAATTTCAAACCCATGGGCAGGGGGGAAACTGGAAAGTACCATCACCTCTTGCGTGGTGTGTGTGCGTGGGAATTCGTGTGCATGCCACTTGTTGGTCGTGCTAGTCCATTATTGTAAATTTTGGGATGCCCTCGAGGAAGCGTAATGGAGAAAGCAGATTCATGTAGCCGACCCCCCAATTGATTGGGACTTAGAGCTCCATTTGGTTTGGTTTGGTTTTCTTGCTCTTTTCTTTTTGGCTATCTTTATTTGTTTGTTCATGGTTTCCTCTTCCATTGGTCTTTCTTGCTTCAATGCATAGTATTTCCATGTAACTTGGGAAACCAGTATTGTTTATTCCAGTTTACATGATTCTTTTTCTTGACAACTATGAAGGCAAAGAGTTTGATACATATGCAAAAGTGGTTGTGAATGCCGCTGGGCCATTTTGTGATTCTGTGAGGAAAATGGCTGACAAAGATGCAAAACCAATGATCTGTCCAAGCAGTGGTGTACATATAGTGCTTCCCGATTATTATTCTCCTCAGGGAATGGGCTTAATCGTTCCCAAAACTAAAGATGGGCGTGTTGTCTTCATGCTGCCATGGTTGGGGAGAACGGTTGCTGGCACTACAGATTCTAACACCGCAATTACAATGCTTCCAGAACCAAACGAGTATGAGATTGAATTTATATTGGATGCCATCTCTGATTACCTTAAAATTAAGGTTTGTGAATTTGAATGATTGAATTCCTCGTTTCCTGTGTGTATACTGCATCTTATATCGCATGGAATGTTTACTTGTAGTCTTAGCTTTACTTGTTGCTAATTTCTTTTTCTTCTGATTTGTACATCACTTTTTACTCTATACCAGATGTGCCTCTTGCTTCTGAACTTTGTGATCATATGAAATGCCCATTGAAACTTCGATTTCTTTTTTTGATAGGCAAAAGTAACATTTTATCAAAGAAAACTTGACAAAGGATAAACTTCGATTTCTACTCTTGGTCTAGAAACATTGCAGTGGATCATATAAGTTTTTTTAGCATTTTGTCACTTTCCTTTCATAGAATAGCTTATTTATTATTTAGTGGAGACTAAAGGCTTTTCAGGACAATCTAGGTGCGGCGTGTGGATGTTCTCTCTGCTTGGAGTGGTATTCGGCCATTGGCAATGGATCCTAGAGCGAAGAACACAGAGAGCATTTCCCGTGATCATATTGTATTTGAAGGTTACCCCGGTTTGGTCACAGTTACTGGTGGGAAGTGGACTACTTTTAGAAGGTACATTCTGGGGCTTGGCTGATCTGGAATCCTCTATAAATTATTGGATTTGTGTCATTTTAAGGATACTGAGAATCGTTATTCATAAGGATTTTTGTATGGTGCTTTTATCCTGTTACAAATATTCCCCGTTCCATTACTTCTGTCACTGTCCCTTTTCTCATGGCTTAACTGGAGCAAACTGGAGGCAGTACTTTTAGGTTCCATTTGGATAGAAGTGGATTTCAAAATATAAGGGATTTGACACTGGTAAGAATATCTTAAATTTAGATCGATAGCTTACATATGGATTTGAGTTTCGGAACTTTATCATTGTGCATTGAAAAAGCTTAGTGTACTGATTTTCATACTAAGGATTGTAATTATACAAGAGTAGCACCACTAATCCATCTTCGACCTACACTTACACCTATTATATTTTTCTTGCAATTAACGTAAAATCCCTTGATTTCAAAATCCAAAGCTATCCAGACGGAGCGTTAGTGACCTGAACTGGTGACAGACTTAATGTTAGAATCGGGGCATCTGAAGCTCGTTCTTCTATCCTACTGAAGCATTTGTTTCTTTACACAAGTATTGTGCTCATTAGAATCTGTTTCAGTATGGCAGAAGATGCCGTTGATGCAGCTATAAAGTCGGGAAAGCTGAGTCCAACCAATAAATGCGTAACATATAACCTACGTCTTATTGGCGGAGATGGATGGGATCCTTCACATTTCGCTGTGCTTGCTCAACGATATGTGCGTACGAAGAAGTCATATTGGGGTAAAGTTGTTCCAGAAGCAATGGACACTGCTACAGCAAAGCATTTGTCCCGTGCATACGGTACCTTGGTTGACCGGGTGGCTGCCATTGCTCAGGTTTGATGCCCGTGATTGAGACTTCATTTCATAGTTCTAGCATTTAATCGAGAAAAGGTCTCACGATTGTGCTAACCGTGATGGCAAGTCTGTGATGCAAGTAATTTGTTGTTTCTGTCCACTGACTTTGGAAACCTGTTTTTCTGAATTTACAGAATGAAAGTCTGGGGAGGCGGCTTGCTCATGGATATCCATATTTAGAAGCTGAGGTGGCATACTGTGCTCGGAACGAGTACTGTGAATCTGCAGTAGATTTCATTGCCAGGAGATCTCGGCTAGCTTTCCTCGACACTGATGCAGCAGGTCGAGCATTGCCACACGTGATCCAGATACTAGCTTCCGAACACAAATGGGACAGGTCAAGGCAGAAGCAAGAATTACAGAAGGCTAAAGAATTTTTGGGAACTTTCAAGTCATCACAAAATGCAGAGTTCCACGATGGCAAACACAAGTAGTAAGTTCCTAAGCCATAAGCAAATGTGTGATTCGAACACCACCTTAGATAACTAAAATAACTGATGGCTGACTTTTCGCTTCACCCTGTTCTAGGTCATGATGCGTTGTGTTATAAGTGTTAAATGTTTGAGGAGCTGAATCCTTGTCGAATTTTCCGAAAGGATTTTCACAGCTTTGCGTTTTGGTAAAGAAGTTTCTACTGTTCTTTCTGTGAATGCTTCAGAGCTCTGGTGAGGTTGCTCTATGGCGGAAATAATTGTGCATATGCTCTATGGTGTGTAGGTTTCTGAATAGCTGATCCAGCTTTTGTTGGGAAACAAGCTACTCTCTGTACAGCAATCTTCCCTTTTAGCATACATATAGGAATTAATTTTCTTCCCTTTTTTTTTTGTTTTTGGTTGGTGTAATGTTTAATGTGATAACCATTTGTATCATTCGTCCGCTTTTCCATTCTACGAAAGTGAAAGTCCGTATTCTCGTTTTTCTACCGAGGATTTTTTGGCGCGTGTTTTTGGCATTTTTCTTCCTTTTAATTGACATGGTGAGGAAGACAACTCCCCTCCATAAACGACGACAAGGATCTCCTTCTCTGTTGACGGCAATGATCTTGTCACAGAGTTCCACAAATCGATCGATCTGCCAAAACCTTCTCTCCCATTGGGGGTTCCACCACCACTACCGCCAACCAAAAATTAGTCACAGTAAAATTTGGTATAAAGGATTAAGTCTCCTTGGGTTAAAATATAACAGAGAGGGTAAAACTCAGTTCTCATATTTTAAATTTGGGAAGGGTTTGAGTAAGGGCCGGAAATGTTGTAAGTTCTCATTTTAAAGCCCTGATTTTAGCCCATGGATCAATATCAAACCGTTTTTTGTTCACTAAGCCTTTTATTTACAGTCCATGGCCCACGGTGGGATTTGGCCAAGTTGTCAATCCAAATCTCACCCCATTGCGCGGTGATTTAGAATTTGCTCCACTCTAAATTCTTTCGAAATTTCACCAGTGCTATTGTCCGTCTAGAGGTGAGGCGAGTCTTTTTACAAAACGAGTTGTGCTGCTTGCACTACTCCATGCACATATGGTTTTGGGACACGTCTCGGCCTCATAAATATGATTTGAATCACTCATTTTGTTCAAATCTCTGTAAATAATCAGTTCAACCAAATGTCAAGGTCCTTTCTGAAACGTCCACAAATTTGTGGGAGCGTGAGTTATTAAAAAAAAAAAAAAAACTTTCTCATCTTTGGACACCTTTTCCAAAACCACACCCAAAAAAATCACAACACTGCACCCAGCCAGAACCCCAACTCCCCCACCCACCAGTCACCACTACCACCGCAACCAATGGCGGCGATATCCGCCGCCGTAGCGGCCTTCTCTTCATCCCTCGCCTCCCTCCACCTCTCCCGCCCCTCCTCGCTCTCCCGCACCCGCTGCCACCTCCGCACCATCACCTCCTCTCTCTCCTCCTCTACCGAATTCAACATCACCTTCGCTCCTAAACCCCCAAGCCCTAAACCCGAAGAACCATCTCCCTCCATCACCGACGACCTAGGCCGCCAGCTCTTCATCCCCTGGATTGTCCGCGACGACAACGGCAACCTCACTCTCACGACGACCCCGCCGCCGCGCCTCCTCCACGAGATGGCCAACGCCACCACGCAGAAGAAGAAGGCCAAGGAGAAGAAGACCACGAAGAAGAAAGATAGTCCGAGCAACAAAGTGGTTGCGGCGGCGGCATCGGAGAAGCCGCCGCCGCCCAAGTATTCGAAGGCGGCGAGGAGGTTTTATAATGAGAATTTTAGGGAGCCGCAGCAGCAGCGACTTAGTAAGGTTCTTGCTTCATCTGGAGGTAAGGTGGTTGTCATTACTTTAGAGCGGTGTTTGGTTCGGTGCAATGAAGTTGGAATGCTCAGTTTGGATGACGGGAACCTTGAGATGGAATGGAAATGTTATGTCATATTCTCATGAATCATGAATTCCTATGTTTGGAACTGACCGGAATAGGAATGTGATTCCCGACGATATACTCAACGGACTCACATTCCCGAACTAAGTGGGAATCTGATCCTCCCTTACTCTATGATAAATCTTAGGTTCGTGGCTCAATCCTTAGAAATAGAAAATGTTGGCCCCAATAACTTTTCAAAATAATTGTTTCCTGCATAATATTAATGAAAATTAATCCCTTACTTCAGGTATTCAATTCCTGGCAATTTTATTCGTGGTTATCATATACCTATTCCGGTCATCCAAACTGATAAGCCGAAATGGAATTTGGTGGAATGGTGTCTCCAAGGGTTGTTTCGCATAAAATTGACAGAAGGTGCAATACAAGTAAGAATCATCATGCACTGATATTGGTAATTGGTGAGTTAGGATTCAATTAGTAGGCCAAGGAATCATCATTCCATTCCTTCTTAGAGTCATACCAGTGAACCGAACGCAACGCAACTCCTTCATTCTTTTGTTACCTATTTGGATGTTATTAGCTTTGTAAAATATCCATGCGATGGCTATTGTGATATCCATCTGTTTTGCTCTCCTGTTTCGTCTTCTTTACTGTTCTTGCTTTGAAAACCAAAGAGCTGCTTTAACATTTTGAACTGGAGTGGGACCGTAAGTGAAGTGGCTGTGGTTGTTTTGAGGTTATTGGTCTTGGAATGTCTCTAGTTTGGTTTATGTTATTTTTTCAAGTAAGGAAGGTTCTCTTGTCAGTGGCATCGAGGAGGAGCAGTGAAGAGCTTATTTTTGGAGGACGGGTGACTGTTAATGGTTCTGTCTGCAACACTCCTCAGGTTGGCTGCTGAGTTATATTTTTGTTCCCTTTCCAGTAGTTGTTCAACTCATAGTTTGTGTTCTTGGAACGACTATAATCTTTAATTTCAAGATCAGGAGTACTGCTGGTTTAAGACTCTCTTTTGATATGGGCAGACTAGAGTTGATCCTGCAAGGGATGTAATATATGTCAATGGAAACCGCCTTCCTAAGAGATTGCCTCCAAAGGTCTACCTCGCCCTCAACAAGCCAAAAGGGTTGGTCATTGCTTTGCCTAGTCAGAGTTCTTTCTCAAATTTGAATTTTCAATTGTTTTTGTACTTGGGAGTTTAATTTGGTTAGTGTCAATTAGCCAGATATCCATTGTCATGCTTACTAACAACTTAAGCTTTTAGGATTATTAGCAATCTAACATGGTACTAAACCCTTCTTTTTCAGAAGGTATTTGGTTTGAAGTCTCTCCATCTTTTTTTTTTTGGGGTAACTCTCTCCATCTATGTTTGCTCCCTACTCTGCATGTATATGTGGAGCGAAGGATGGCCTTACGATTTTGGGGTCTTCGGATAAATCCATTGTTGGCGCTTTTGACATATTATAAATTACACAACTACATGTCTGAAAGTTCATATTTGATATTTTCTAAAACCTTTTTTTTCACATTCATGATGCAAATTACTAATTAACCTTTTGAAATCAAGTTTTTCTGACATATTTTCTTCAATTGCTAGTGTCACTAATCCACTCATAGTTCTTGTGAGTTGTGATGAGTCGATATGTTGTGGGATTTTATCAATTCCTATTACGAAATGTATCTTCACGTAGCAGCACAACTTGGTGGAAAAGTGGGAATGAGGGAGAGTAAGTTTCTTCTGACTTTGAAGTTTTTCATTGTAGCAACAAGGATTAAGGCAAATCTGGCCGCTTAATATATGAAAAAGAGATTGAAAAGGGAAAATTTGTTTTCTTTACATTATTGTGAAGTTAAAAAACAAGAAAAAAGAAGTGTTGACAGTTTGAGCAGCCAAACAAAAAAAAAAAAAGGGAACCTTTCTGGATTGGGAAGACTCCAGCATGATCTTTTATTTTGTTTGAACCAGTGCAAGATATATTTTTTTTTTATCGATCATCTGAGTCACGACTAATTTAGTTTGTGGGCCCAAAGAAATAGCACCACTCTGAGAGCTTCGCTATCTAGGGCCATTTTTTAAAGGCTTTTTTCCAAATGGAAGAGATGCATTATGAAGGGCTCTAAGACTTCTTTTTTGTCCCTAGGTGGGGGTGGGGGGTACAGGGGTAGGTGGTGGGTTCTCAAGGCTATCGGCCAACTAGCCTAATGGACTTCGTCCCAACCTTTGTTACATTTCGACATGCTAGACTGGGTTGCGCATTAGAGAACTTGTTGGATAACATAGTATGCACGGTGGGACCCATTTCCTATCTGCTTTACATTTTTTCAAAATTTGTGATCTAGCAGTTACCTTTATCACAGGTACATTTGCTCTTCTGGCGAGAAGGAGACTAAGTCAGTCATTTCGCTATTTGATGACTATTTGAAGAGTTGGGTATGTACGGCTTACAACATCGTAACATAACAATTTTTTTGGGCGATATATTGGCTCCTTTCTGTACGTGTTGGATTTTGGTTTCGAAATTAACTTTATGGAGGGCCTTTTTCCAGGATAAAAGGAATCCGGGGCAACCAAAACCGAGATTGTTTACTGTCGGCCGCCTTGATGTTTCCACAAGTGGATTGATCATTGTGACAAATGATGGTATAGATATAGCTGTTTTTTACACCATCCATGGATATATAAACACGTTCATAGTTCATAGCAATTGTTTAAATTGAGAATTATTTCTTTTGATGGTAAATGGGATTATCATATGAATCAACTGCATTCATCTAAATCTTGTCACCATCCATTTCAGGGGAGTTTGCGCAGAAACTTTCACATCCTTCTTCCAATTTCTCAAAGGAGTAAGGTTCCGCTTTGTTCATCATTGAGAGCTAATGATTGTGCACATAGTTACATTGTTAAATTTTCATTTGGGTACTGCACAAATGGTTTCAGCAATGCTTGGCGATATCATATTGGCAATAGCTCCCTTCAGATAATCTCTAAAAGTTTAGCTCACCCCATGTTTCTTGAAGGTGTATAAATCTAGTGAAGTGAGCATCCCAATTGTAATAAGCAAATGGGTGTGGATAAGCAAATTTAACAACAATGCTTAAAAAACACCCCACATTGTAATAAGCAAAGTTACAAGTCTTTTAGCAAATAACCAAATTCCATCCATTCCATAACCAAACTTACCAACTTTTACCAATAACCAAACTCAAAACTCAATAACTCAAAAACACTCCACATTGGAATCGTCTCATCGGGACGAATAATTTGGTATGGTCGGGTGCGTGATTGGAACTCGTTTACAATTGGACAAATGTGCATTGTATTGTGGGGATTTTTTGGTTAGGGATGCAAAAATAACCAATGTGGAGGTAGAGGTTGTTAAGTTTGATTATGGACTAAATTGATAATCAAATGCTAACGTGGCACATTTTGGTTATTGGTTTTGATTATTACCATTGCGGATGCTCTAAGGATGTTACTAGTTAGATGGCAGCCACAGGGACTCTCTCTCTCTCTGAAACCTTATTGCCTTAATAGTCTATATGCTTATGAATTTCTTTTTCAACTTTTGTGACTCTAGATATATTGCAACAGTAAATGGTAAGGTCAACCAGCGTCACCTAATTGCAATAAGTGAGGGAACAGTCATTGATGGCACCCATTGCACTCCAGATGCTGTGGAGCTACTACCACAACAGCCTGATATATCCAGACCTCGACTTCGTATTGTGGTACTTTCAAGGTCCCTTCAAGAAACTAGTTTGTATTGGTTCTTTTATACTAGCACTCTGCTTGGGTCTCTATATGTCACATTTGTATCTGGTGGATATTACACAATTAATGGCACTTAGCAGTAGGGGAATGTGTACTGTGATTTGAGGTAAATGAACAACTAAAGTTCAGCCTACGTTCTGTTCTATACGGAAAAGCTAGACTAATTGTAGTACTTAGTAAGGTGATGTCATCTTAAACATCTACCTTCAGAGCTGATGATCTGAAGGGGAGCAAGGAAAACAACCGGCATAATGAAAGTAGTATTTCTTAGCTACATGGTGCTGCACGAGTTCAAAAGGCTATTTTGTGTATTTTCCTTTTAATTAATTTAAATTGGTGCAGGTTCATGAGGGCAGAAACCATGAAGTTCGGGAACTTGTAAAAAATGCTGGACTGGAGGTTAGTTCCAATTTTTTCATTAGTGCAATATACTATCCTAATTCTTACCGTTTTAACCATGACTCACTTGTATTCAATGTTCTTGATTGGTCAAATGTAAATCTTATACTTCACAAATTAGGGGGGTGGGACATACCCTCTTGAAACGTGTGGTCTATACAGAATTGGGTGTAGAATGTTGAATTGTTTCGGATGATAAACTTCTTGCTTTTTGTTATATTGAGGTTCGTTGTACCAGTTCCTTCAAGTAGGTGTGTATATTGGATGATTTGGAATTGTGGATCACTGCACCTCTATATTTTGCGTATTGGTTAATATCCTTACTGAAGTAGATAAGCATGTTCAGGCCCCTACCAGCACAATGATTTGTTACCTTGATTACTGATAGCTGTGTAGCACTGCTTTTTCCTTAGCTGTCAATTTATTTGATTCATTTCCAGATTGTTTTTGAGTTGTGTTTTGAGTTAGCTTCTTCTTTTATCCTTCATCCAGATTCATTCACTAAAGCGTACACGTATAAGTGGTTTCAAGCTTCCATCAGATCTTGGGTAAGTGCATTCTTATGTTATTTATTTGTCACAGAGAGTATTTTGTATCTGCCTTGCACAGCAGTTTTTCTAAATTTCTAGTTCTTGTTACAAATGTGGAGATGCAAGCATGGACTTGTACGTTTGACATTAACATGCCTGTAGACTGTAGCTGTAGTTGAGTGTATACCTACATTGGCCATTGGGGCGTGTTACCTGCTTTATTTCTCGTTCTTGTTACAACTGTGGAGATGCAAGCATGGACCTCTACATTTGTACATGAACATGAACATGCCTGTAGTTGAGGTGTACCTACATTGGCCATTAGGGCGTGTTACCTGCTTTTGAACATTGGTGAAGATACTGATAAAATAAAATAACATTCGTGAAGATGAAGCCAAATAGAAGCCACAAACTTCCCATCTCGCCCAAGCTAAAACAATGGTTATGGCACTCTATGTATACAAAATCATGATTGTGGCGTGGAATTTAAATGCTTTTGTTCTTTTTGCTGAATGGATGCATGCCTATTTGGATTGTATTCTCTTTGGTTGATTACGCAATAGAATGCACTGCTTATCTTTGTCAAAATTTGGTTCTTTTCTACTTGCTATTTGCAACTAACCCATACCATTTCTGATGCCATCATGTTTGTTCACAGGATTGGAAAGCATATTGAACTAAAACAATCTAATCTGAGGGCTCTTGGCTGGAAGAGTTAGCAAATTGCTGCCGAAGCACTTCGAAGCAATTTTTTTAAACACCCTGCAACGTGGCTTGAAGGTGAAAGTATCTGACAATGTCTTGCAGGTGGGAAAAAACTGAATGTGGCCTAAGAATTCTGCGAATTGGACCCTTTTCTTCCTACAAATGGGCTTCCAAATCAGTGCAACCCCTTTGAAGAAATGACAGGCAAATATCATTGTTGAACCTGAAGAGACCGGGTTCAAAGAAGTAGGTGTTGTACATAGCGCAAGATGTAGCTGGGGTAATTAATTTCATGTCTACTGATAAATAAATTGTTCAGTGCTAAACATCTTTTTGTGAACTGTTTGTTAACTTGAAGAAGAAAGATAATTATCACTTGACCCGTCTTCGAATTTATATTCCCCTTTATCTCTGTCTTCTTGGCCATGTTTTACGGAAATGTGTTACTGCAACTTCTTGTATCCAAAAGGCGAAAAATGATGTTCAGAATTGCTATTGCTTCGCCTCCTGAATCCAGATGGAGGAGGCCTAGGGTGATTTAACTTGCTAGCGGTTATGGATCTGAACTCCCTAGGTTGGGGTCGTCAAAGTTGTCTAATCTCTCTGGCTAAAAAGAAGGATTCGGCTTCTTAGCTGTTCATCAATTACAGAGAAGCATGTGTGATTCAATTTTCAGTTGTTCATTTAAATAATTAATAGTTCAAATTTGCTGTGTAAGATACTTTCAGCAAATACGGACCATTGAAAACATTTTTGGACTACAGACAAGCCGGATTGTAAAATGAAATAGAAAGGAATAAAAATTTTCAATAACCATCTTCAACTTTTCCTCAAATCTCTTGAAAAGAAATT